>NC_058134.1:51348872-51359363 GCF_016433145.1 Gracilinanus agilis | reverse complement strand
TATTACATTATATTATATTATATTATATTATATTATATTATATTATATTATGTTATGTTATGTTGTGTTGTGTTGTGTTGTGTTGTGTTGTGTTGTAGTGTAGTATAGTAAAGTATAGTATTGTATTGTATTATTATACCATATTATTTATTATATAGAAGAAAAGCATTCAAGGTCTGCCTCTGATGTATACTGGGATACGACCCTCAGAAAATCATTTTACCTTATAGTTTCCCAGCAACTTTGCAAGACTCTTAAGCTAGAGAGCAGGTTTTATTCTGATAAAAGGAGTTAAATGGAAGGAGTTTCCTTACTGGGAATTGTTTGAAGCAAAGTAATCACATGACCTGTCCCCCAATTCATAAAAAGCACAAACATATGTAGAATGTATTTTATTTAAATCTTAAAAAATTTTACTGTGATGAAACTTTGGAAACATAGATTTTTATGTATTTTAACTTTTATTTCTTATTTAATATAATGCATCATTGTTATTTTATTCTTAATTTTGCACATATGTTAGAAAAGCAAAGTCCTCCTTCTACTTGCCAATCCATTTGTTCACTCATTTAGAGTTTTACTTTGACAATTCAAGGGATATTGGGGCAGTTAGGTGACTCAAGGGTTTGAGAGTCAGATCTAGAGATGGGAGGTCCTGGAATCAAATCTGGCCTCAAGACATTTCCTAGCTGAGTGAGTGACCCTGGGCAAGTCATTTAATCTCCATTGCATTGCCCTTATAGCTCTTTGATCTTGGAAGCAATATACAGTTTTGATTCTAAGCCAGAAGATAAAAGTTTTGTTTTTGTTTTTGTTTATTTTTTTAAAGAAAAAATTTGAAGGGGAAAAAACGTTGAGAAGGAACATTTTGTCTGGAATCCACTGCTGCTGATTGGTAGTTGGGTTGGTGGTGATGGAGAGATCGAAACAAAGGATATATATTCTATTTAAAAGCTGAGAAATGTCTGTGCTGCTTTGGGGAAGCTGCAAGAGAGAATCTCATTGACTCTTTCAAGTCTCAGAGAGATCTCATGTCTCTTATCCTCAATCCCTTGAGCCACCCAGCTGTCCCCTTTTCCTTGCCTCTGATTTAAGGCAATATTTCATGGCAGTAAAGATACTTTGGAAATGTTATTTTTACATTTTCTTTACAAGGACCAATACCCTTTCTGGCTGGGGATTTTTTGGCATGGGCTTTTAATACAGACACTATATGGCCTAGATTTCCCCAGAACAACTCTAGTTCCAAGGAAAGAATGTATATTTTTAATAAGACTTAGCAAACGGAACATCCCTTGTCCAGAACATTTGTCCCAATTTTTGGTTTAGAAATTATAGTCATTTTAGATTTGGGGTTGAGGAATTCAAGTTTGCCCTTTGAATCATCCCACTAGGGAAATTGAAGCTATTTACAGAGTGTGGAAGAGCATCAGACTGAGGGAGGTGGTAAAATTGTTTTATTGCTATTTGGTGGTGACAAGATCTATTCTGCCCTCTTTTTTAACTCTGTCTAAATAGCATGGCAATTGAGTCTTCTGTGAAATTATAGCATTGCTTTAAAGATGACCAGAACATGATAACCATGACTTCCAAGACAAATTTCTAAGTAAATGAATAAAAGAAGAAATATCTCAGTAGGGCTGAGGTGTGATTTTGTGAGCATGTGTATGTGTTCTTTTCCTAGATCTGGGGCCCATAATCTTAAAAAAAAGTTATAACTATTTCAAAATAATTGGCTTCCTTTGTAATCTTTTTTTAAACCTTTACCTTTTATCTTAGTATCAATTCTAAGACAGAAAGATGACCAGAGTTGGGCAAATAGGGTTAAATGACTTGACCAGGGTCTCATAGTTAGGAAGTGTCTGAGGTCAGATTTGAATCCAGCTATTCCTGACTCCAAGCCTGGCACTCTATCCACTGTGCTAATTAGCTGCCCCTTTCTGCTGTAATCTTACTCATTTTGTTTTCATATTTAAAGGTATTATTTTAGAATAGGTCCAAAAATTTCACCAGACTACCTATGGTGTAGTCCTTGACCCAAGAGAAGTAAAGATTGCATCATTTGTGATAAAACATCAATAAAAGTTTTAATTTTCTGGGATTATTTGCCTCTTTTCTCCCTCTTTTCCTATAATGAACAGCATAGGAGTGGTAGTAAGATATAATGGTAGCCAGTCCTTGAGTCACATATATCTGATTTCAAGTCCTGCCTCTGATGCATACTAATTATGTAATCAAAATCAAATTGATTACCCTCTTAGTTCTCTGGCCAACTTTTTAATAATAAGTTACTAAAAGTTGTTAATTTATAATTGGTGATGGGAGTTTCCATACTGGGAGTTCCTTATATGAATAAGATGACAGACATTATCTTAAAGAAAACAAGTCAAGGGGGCAGCTGGGTAGCTCAGTGGATTGAGAAACAGGCCTAGAGATGGGAGGTCCTGGGTTCAAATCTGGCCTCAGACACTTCCCAGCTGTGTGACCCTGGGCAAGTCACTTCACCTCCATTGCCTACCCTTACCACTCTTCTGCCTTGGAGCCAATACACAGTATTGACTGCAAGATGGAAGGTGAGGGTTTAAAAAAAAAACAAACAAGGCATATCATGAAAATGATAATAATAAAAAACAATTCTTTGGTGGAGCTCATAGATTTTCTGGGCATATAGAATAAGTTGATAATGATATTTATGAACATTTAAGAAATTTTTAAACTACATACATGTAAGAAATGTCAGTTCAAATTTAACCTAGGTTGAGTTCTGCCCCTCTTATCCTGGCCATACTTCTCAGTACAGTTGTAATTTAAAAATCTTAGACTAATAGACATCCACTTTCTAGCATGCGTATTAGCTCTGTCCTTAGCAATCCAGTATATCAAACAGTTTGCTTCCTTTGAACCTCTTGGAATTGTCCTGAATTGATTTAGAGTTCCTCTCTCTTCTTTCCACCCTTACCCTTCTTCCATTACTCTTTCTCCCCCTTTTCTTATTTCATTTTCTAATCCCCTTAAAAGTGAATCTCTTTATTCCTTTGCCCTCCTTTACTTTTCAGAAGACATTTCTAGAGGGAGTTTCAGGGGAGGGAATACATAGACTTCATTTCTATTTTAACCCATTCCATGAGCCATGAAATGTAACAAGTCTTTCTTCTTCCTTTATGCTTCTTTGTTTGTTTGGACTAGCCTCATGATGTCATCAGTTTGAGGAACTCCCAGTGTGGGACATCCCTTCTCCATGTAGATCACAACCTTTTCTACAATTTATAGTCTTGAAGACTATAAATGTCCAAAGTCACATAACCAGTGTGTATAAAAGACTTGAGCTCCAGTCTTTGTGATTGAGGCTCTCTGTCTACTGTCCTATGGTGTCTTTCATCTTATTTTGTTACCCTTTCTTATAAGCTTATGAAATCTTTCTATGATCAAGACATCCAATTGTTTCTACCATCATACTTTCTTGTCCTTCTTCATTCGAATCAGCTTGCTATGAAAAAACAAATTTCAGGAACCTATTTTAGAAGTGATTACTTGAAATTATTTTTAAAATTGTCATCTCTTCAAGGCTCAGAAATGGTTTTCCAGAGGGCTCATGAGCAATACTTTGTGACACTTTGCTTTGGTGAGAAGAGATGGAACATATTACAAATTCTCCTTCTGCCTACCTACCAGTTAACATTCTGTAGCAATACAAGCAATTTACAACTTTAACAAGTTGTGTGGTGAATGATCATGAATATACAGTTCTCAAAAGAATATTTGAAAATTATTAGCAGCCAGATGAAAGAATATTCCATGTCATTAATCTTAAGAAAAACATAAACAAAGCAACCACAAGCTTTCATCTCATCCCCAGCAATTGGCAAAGATGACAAAAAGTCAACTTTGCCATTTAAAAGTCAGTGTTGGAGGGGCTCTGGAAGCACTGGCACATTCACTAATGCACTGCTGTGAACTCAACCAGCCATTCTGGAAAGCATTTTGGAATTGGGCCAAGAAAGAGATGAAATGTTTATTCCCTTCAACCAAAGATTCTGCTGTTAGGCATGTACACAAGAGAAGAAAATAATCTCTTATAAAAAGTCTCCAGATCCACCAAAATATTTATAGCAGCACCTTTTCTATAGCAAAGTAAATGCCCACTAATTGGGAAATGATCAAACAAATTGTGATATATGACTGTAATGGCATATGATTATCTTGTAAGAAATGATGACTGATGAATCCCAAGAATCACAGGAAGACAAAGGACCTGCTACATGTGAAGGAAGGAGAACTAGGAAAAGAATATAGACAATTGACTAAAATAATGTAAATAGAAAGAAAAATAACAGTAAGATAAAAATTGCATCTGAATGTTATGAAATTCTAATTATCAAGCTTAGACCCTAAAGAAGAGATATAAGGTGTTAACTCCCAACCTTCACTGGAGAGGTAGGGAGCTGTGTTTAGGAGTACAACATTAGGGCAGCTGGGTGGTATAATGGAATAGAGGACAGGTCCAGGCATTAGGAAGACTCATTTTGTGAGTTGATATCTGGCCTCAGACACTTACTAGCTATGTGTCCCTGGTCTAGTCACTTAACCCTATTTGTCTCAGTTTCCTCATCTATAAAATGAGCTGGAGAAGGAATATCTTTGCCTAGAAAATCCTAAATCACAGACAATTGGACATGGTTGAAAATGACCCAATAACAGCATATAACATTATAAATAATGTCAGATTTTTTTCAATTTATTTCTTAGTATTGCTGAACTTTATTTTTTGCTATTTGGTCTAGATCTCTGGAAGAGAGATTGGGAAGTATACAAGGGGAAATGTTCACAGTATCTTTAAAAAGATTACAATGGAATTAATAGTAAAAAACTTAAGGATTCCTTAAAATTCCATGTAAGCTCAAAATATACTACATTTAATTTCAAGAAATGCATTTTGAAAACTCTTCTTGTTCCTTAATTATAATTCTAAATAATGAATTTCAGCTTTAGAATTAGCCACAACAATGAAGAAACTATTTCAATCTTTAAAATTTGCTAGGGCATAAGTAGCAGAAATATTTCTCTTTATCAGAGAAGAATGCCTTGCAACAGTCTTGCAGCCTTAGTGAGACAATGCAATCTGTCTACTGCATGATGTCATTGCCAGAAGCCAGATAGTACCGTTTTTGTTTTAATGGAAGTACTCTTTCCTGTGGCTGGTTTAACATGATGGGAATGTGGTTGGAAACCCTTCCTGTTCCATTCACCAGCCCCAGGCTGTCCATGCATTTCTGCCTCAGAAATGACAGCTGAAACCAATTAGGCAGAATTAGAGGACAGCTAAGTCACATAGAGCTTTATCCTGACCAAGAAGGAGAAAGCGAATAGATTATATGGGGGAAAGAAATGACTAATTTAATTAAGAGTAAACTGTAATAATATAATTGTTAGAGAAAGGCTGGGCATGCTGTCCCAGCTATGGTGAAGTGTTGACTCACTCTCCCCACCAATGCCAGGGAACATATGTAGTTGTTGCTTAACTTTCAATAATTCTTGAATATTTTAAAGTCATCTAATCTCTCTCTCTCTCTCTCTCTCTCTCTCTCTCTCTCTCTCTCTCTCTCTCTCTCTCTCTCTCTCTTTCTGTCTATCTCTCTGTCTGTTCCTGTCTCTCTTTGTGTGCTTCTCTCTGTGGATGGCTCTGTCTCTCTGCCATTGTCTGTCTGTCTCTCTCCCTGCCTTCTTCTCTTCTCTTTTTCACCCCTCTCCCCATCTCCTTTCTCTCCATTATTATTCCCTGCACCTCTTCTTTTTCCCCTCTCACCTTTTTCTGTTTCCTTTCTCCTTTCCTCTTTCCTATCTCCTTCCTTCAAAATAATCTGTCTCTTCTTCCCTTCTCCCTCAATACTAGAAAATGTATCCCAGTGATAATTTGACAAGGTAAGGAAGTGATGTGATGAATGTTAAGAAAGACCCCCTTGGCATAATGATCTAATTATTTTCTGGGATATGGCTAGAAATTTACTTATCTTCATTAAAATCTTTGCTTAAAGGGAGGAAATGCCATTTCCTAGAACTTACTAATGAATTTTTGACCATCTAAATTCAACCAGAATATGAATTCATTATAGCAATGTGCTGTGTACACATCAAGTACTCAATATATGCATGAAAACATTCTTTTCTCAGAAAATATTTTTTCCTAGGCACAAAGCTCTAAAATAGTATTCCACAAATTGATACAGTTTTCACCGGATCAGTTTTCCTCTCTATCTGATTGAGTTTACATAAATGATGTGGATGAACTTTATAGTAGAGTGTCTTTTGTCTTTTAAAAATCAAACAGAACATTGGGATTTTTTTCAGTCTCTCAGTCCTTCCCCCCCCCCCCGCAAGTCTCCTCCTCCCTTTCCTCTCATTCCCTCAAATTCTGTGTAATAAATTAAAAATCAAGAATAATGCTTACCAAAATCTGAATTTTATAAAATTCATACTGGGCACCAAAGATGAAAAACTGGATACCATAAACTTGCGATTTAAACGCCAACTTAGGGGAGAGAGGAACTACATTTTTCTGTCTTCAATTTCCCCATGTTAAATTAGTAGTAGTAGTAGTAGTAGTAGTAGCAGCAGCAGCAGCAGCAGAGGAGTAGTAGTAGTAGTAGTAGTAGTAGTAGTAGTAGTAGTAGTAGTAGTAGTAGTAGTAGTGGTGGTGGTGGTGGTGGTGGTGGTGGTGGTGGTGGTGGTGGTGGTAGTGGTGGTGGTGGTAGTGGTGGTAGTAGTTATAGTAGTAGTAGTGATTATGGTAGTAGTAGCAACTGCTTTGAGTCTTGCAAAGTACTTTACAAATATTATCTGATTTGATTCTTACCACAATCTTTTCAGGTAGGTTTTATCTTTATCCCTATTTTATTGATGAGGAAACTATGGCAGAAGTTGTGACTAACCTTGACTCACATAACTAGTAACTGTCTGAGGCAGTATTTGAACTTGGATTTTCCTGAACTCCAAACCCCGTATCCTATCATTTGTGGCACTTAACTTCCCAAAAGAAGAGCTACTTATTCAAATTTTAAAATCCAAATTAAGCCCAGAGTGTCTAGTAGCACACAGTTTTTACTTGAATTTATTGATCTCAGAATTTTAGAGCAGGAAGGGAAGCCAAGATTACCTGGTTCCTTTCCCAGATGGGGAAAATGAGCATGGCAGAGAAGTTATTGTTTGCCCCAGACCATGTAGCTAGCTAGTGGCAGAAATGAGAAGACCAGAGAACTGAGATCTCTTGATCCAGCTGCTCCCATCCCAGTTGAGTCCTGTCTCCTATTTATTCCTTCCTGCCCTGTGATTTCATCAACTGGGGAGCTTCTGGTGCGAAGCTCTTCCCACCAATGCAGATCTCCTAGACCTGTTGTTCTGTAACTTAAAGTCCAAAAGCATTGGATTCTTACTTAGTTTTGAGGGTTATGCACCCCCCCTTTAAAATAATGATTTAAATACACAAAACAAAGTATAGAGAATTAAAAAGAAAAATTCTATTATTTTGAAATACAGTCATCAGACTATCAAAAATCAACAACAACAAAAATTACAACCCCCAGGTTAAACCCCCCTGTTTTATTGAGTGCGTGGGGCACTGAGGGTTACATAACCAGTTTGTGCTAGAAGAGGCTGGACCCAAATCCCACTTCAGAGACCAGCTGTCTCTCCAAGCTTCCTACCAAGTACTTATTGTAAAATATGTTAGAAATCTAGATATGAGAAATCCTACACGTTACAAAAGAAGCCAAACCCACACAATGAATGAAATTGTGTTACTATTTCCTTTTCTCTGAAATCTTTATTTTTACCCTTGTAGTATAAGATTGTTAATATTATATGATCAGAACTTAAAGTTTCTAACCCTCCTTTGGACAGGTTAACTTCTTACTGTCATCAAAAAGGAAAGCTAAATCCATCCAGTGCATAAAGATGTGATTGTCCTATTAGTGGTTGTCTTCAGTATGACTTTCAAATTAGGAATGTATTAGAGGAAGGACCTTGGCTGGCATTCATTTATGGGAGAGAGGATAAAAATAATACTCTGTCATTTTCATTGCCATATTTTGGAAGTACTTCTAAAGAGTTCAGAATGAGAAGATGAAAATCCTAGACCTCATCCTTAAAATGACCAGACACTGAACAAGTGGCAGTCATCATATCTGGGGAATCATTGATGAGCTTTGGGAAGTGCTGAGACTCACTAGAGGTTTCTGCAACTGGAAGATATAATGTAATTTTATGGAAAATCAATTGATGAAAAAGGAACAAAAGAATAAAACCAGAGGAACAGAGATTTAAAAACTAGAAGGTTCCTGAAAAGTTAAATTCAACATCATTTTAAAGTAGGGGAAACTGAGTCACTTAACCAATATTTTTTAAGCCCTTAACTTCTGTGTATGGGCTCATAGGTGGAAGAGTGGTAAGGGTGGGCAATGGGGGTCAAGTGACTTGCCCAGGGTCACACAGCTAGGAAGTGTCTGAGGCCGGATTTGAACCTAGGACCTCCCATCTCTAGGCCTGACTCTCAATCCACTGAGCTACCCAGCTGCCCCTCACTTAACCAATACTGAGATACAATCTCAAAGAACATATTGTGATAAATGGATGAAGGTTAATGCTAAAGGAATTTTAAATTCTTCCGGATTCCATCTCCAGAAGTCTTTTCTTTACAAAACGAATGTAAGCTTTTTGAGGGTAAGAAGAGTTTGGAGTTTTGTTCTTCATATCATGAGGGTCTAGTAGTTCTTGGGATGTTGAGTTCTTATTACGTGTTTATCAAATTGAACTGAATGCCCAACAATCTCATTAACAATCACTGCAGTTATAAATGTTTATTGAATGATTGGTTCATTTTTTAAATCAGATGCTTGATAGGGAAAAATCTGGTTTCATCACTAAAATTTCACTTTTTCTTATTTAAATTTCATACCTATAAAATTTTTCCCTTCTTTCTGATCTTCCCAATAGTTAAATTAAGATATCATGTTTCTTTTTCTAGAATATATTTATAATGGAAAAACATTTTAAAATTGTTTTGTCATGGAAATGGAAAGATATATTTGCTTTTTTATAAATGCCTGAAGTATTAAATTATTGAGTCATTTTTCCAACAAAAGCGTATGAAGTGAATTTTTCATCTAATAGGTAGCAATCTTGCATACACACTATACACGTGTGCATGTATATATATGTATATATATATAACATATATATATGGAGATACATAGACAGACACAAAGAGAAAGAGAGAGAGAGACTGACTATATATGTGTATGTATAAATAACAGGGGATATGGACTGTGATTTAGCATACCTTAATATTTTAATATTTCAGTGTCCTCATTTTGAAATTTAGTTGTAATATTCAGAGATATTCTTAGCTCACGCACTATGGGTGTGCTTCAGGCTATTTGCCCCTTTGCTAAATGGCCTCAGACAGTTAAACTTTTTGAATTCTCCTGCCTCCTTTTTATAGTTTTTCCTGTCCTGCCTGTCCCAGTTAGCTATTTTATTTCATATATGTGTGAACATTCCAGTCTCTAGTATCTAGTCCCTCTTCTCCTCTGTCCCTCCAATCATTAATAGCCTCAGACATTGAATGGCCAAAGTTGGTGGCCTTTTTTTCACAATTAATCCTTATTTTCCTGAGTATAATAACAATACACACATTTCAGAGGACGGAGCTTGTGACTTCTTACTTTAGTGTTTTAGGGTTATGCAATTCCCTTCCCCACCTTAGATACTGTAAATCTTTTACAACCCACTGAAGAGTGGATTTCTCTGGGCCACATACCAGTTTAGAAAACCCCAAATTTATATTATTGACATTTTAAAATTTTATTTTGTTTTAACGTTCCCCACTTATACTTTAATCTGGTACTGGCCCTGTTTAGGCAAGCTGTGAATTTGACACACTGTGCATTAGATGGTCTTCCAGAGTTGCTTTAGACAAAATAAATCACTGTGCAGTCATGTTGGTAATAAGTTGGTTTTTTTAAAACTCTTATCTCCTGACTTGGAATTAATATTGAGTTTTGGTCTCAAGGCACAAGATGGGTAAGAGGTAGGCAGTGATTTGGGTTAAGTGACTTGCCCAGAGTCACACAGCTAGGAAGTGTCTGAGAATCCAGGATGTTCCATTTCCAGGCCTGGTACTGTATCCACTGAGCCACCCAGCTGCCCTGGTAATGAGCTCCTTTTTTCATAGCTTGAACAACAAGTATACCCTCTGTCATCAGCCTCTGTGTGTGTGAGTGAGAGAGGGAGTGACATAGAGAGACAGAGAAACAGATAGAGGAAGAAAGAGAGACAGAGAGATGGATGGGGTGGAAAGAGAGAGAGAGAGAGAGAGAGAGAGAGAGAGAGAGAGAGAGAGAGAGAGAGAGACAGAGAGACAGAGAGAGAGACAGAGAGAGACAGAGAGAGACAGAGAGAGAGACAGAGAGAGAGACAGAGAGAGACAGAGAGAGAGAC
>NC_058134.1:51336149-51345975 GCF_016433145.1 Gracilinanus agilis | reverse complement strand
AGAGAGAGAGAGAGAGAGAGAGAGAGAGAGAGAGAGAGAGAGAGAGAGAGAGAGAGAGAGAGATCATCAATTGTGATTAGCCAGAGACCTCCTTCTTCCCCTGCTTTTTTCATTCTGCTTCTCACCTGCGGTAAAAGAACATTTGATTTGAAATCAGGCTCTTCCCCCTAACTATATTCCCTTGGTAAACTAATTGATTCACCCTAAACCTCTGTTTCTCCATCCCTAAAATAAGTAGGTAGAGTAGAAAATTTCATTTTGATTTCTAAATTTGTGATGCTAAATTGGAAAAGTGAGATTTTACTGTTATCTAGAATATATTGTGTCTCTGTCTCCCTTACATACACACACACACCTCTGAATATTTGAAATAGAAACTAAAGACAATTCTTCACAAAATCCTAAGACTAGAAGCTGAAAGGTATTTCTAATCTAGTTTATATCCTTTATTTTACGAATGAGGAAACTGAGGCCCATAGAGATTAGGTACAGTGTTACACTGCTAGTAGGTGGTAAAATCAGGATTCCAACCCAGATGCATTGACTCTGATGCTATGATAGTGTTTAAATTTAAAATTTTTTAAATTTTAAAATTTATTAAAATGTTTATTGCCATCAAAGTAATTGGGTTCTGTCTTTAGCTTAGGCTGACAAATGTCATAAAAAATTCCATGACATATTAATGCATCTCATATTTAGATACCCATAAATCAGACCTAAAAATAATTACTAGTCCACTTTGCTATACTACAGAGAAAAATCAAAGTAAGACAAAAGCTACAGAGAGCAGCAGGATTGATCTTGAGACCAAGAAGTTCAATTCCTTCCCCTCTTGCATAATGACTTTGTGACTGGGAAGTCCCAGCACTTGATACAGTTTCTCATAGATAGGAAGTGCTTAACAAATGTTTCCTGACTTGGCTTACTCTTTTTGAGGTTTCAATTTAGTTTCCTCATCTGTAAAATAAAGTGGTTGGACTCATTCATCTTTGTTTTGTGATCTCTTATCTCATTCCTTGAAACCTGCTTTTCCCTTTGTCTTTTCTCTTTGGTTTGACTTTTTAATTAAAAGACTTTTCACTTGCTATAGAAAACTGCATAAATTCTCTACAACTTAATGTGTTGGGGAACACGAGGTGTCAGGGTTAGTCAGGAGGGAGAGACTCCCTTTGGCTGTGAGGTCAGTTGTAAGCAGAGTCTGGCTTCTTTGGTTTCTTGTTTAATTCTCTCCAACTCTCTGACCTCATTTAGGGTATTCTTGGCAAAGATATTTCTTTTTTTCCAGATCATTTTATAGATAAGAAAGTGGAAGCAAGCAGGATTAAATGACTTGTTTAGAATTTATAGCTAGGAAATATCTGAGGCTAGATTCAAACTCATGAAGAGGAGTCTTCCTGATTCCAGGCTCAGCCCTTTATGCTCTGTGCCACATTGGTACCCTGACTTTTTTGAAGTAGAAATAGTCTTCTGGAGCAGCTTAGATTTTTCACCATTAGAAATTCTATCAACTACTAACTAATCAATTAATTAATATTTCTTATTATATGGAATTTTTGTTTTTATTTAAGTTATACCTATTTTGTCGTTGTTGCTGTTTTTGAAGTTGATTTTGTAAGATATGTGGGAACCAAGTAGAGATTTAGAGGGGGAAATAAAGAGTTTGGAGATTTTTGTAAAGAGAGGATGAAAGTGATAGGAGAAGAGTGAGGTGAAAGAATGAAAAATGGGTCCTGAAGTGAAAAGGGGTAAAGAAGGGACATGCCAATAAAGAGGAAGATAAGCAAAATATCTGCCCTTCTTCCCTTTTTGTAATTCATCACAGTCATAATTTTATAGCTGAGAGAGATATCTGAAGTTGTTCAACTCCTTCATTCTACAGATGATGAAATTGACCCAGAAAACTCACAAGGATGCGATTTGAACTCAGGTCCTGTGACTCCAAATCTTGCTTTCTTCCACTCACTATTCCTTGTTGTCTCTAGAAGCTTGCCTTGTTGTGGAGTATTTATACTTAAAGAAATGAAATGACTTCAATAAATTTAATAAACATTTACTAAGCAACCAGTACTTGTCCAAGGTTGCATAGTAAAAGGTACTGAACTTGGATTCAAAACCAGCACTTACGATTCCCTGTTCAGTGGGTCACATTATGGAAAGACCAGTGGTCCAGGAGTCAGGCTACCTTTCTCTAACACTGATTATTAATTAGGGCAGGTAAGTGAATGTTCCTGAGGTTTTTTCCCTCATGTGTAAATGTAGGGGTTTGAGTCTAGATTAAATTGTCTTAACCTTTTTTTGTGTGTCTGCTATGGATGTGGACCCCTCTGGAAGATCAGTCAAACTTATTTTATTTTATACATAAATAATATTTTAATATTTTATTTTTAAATATTCAAATATTTTAAATACTATAGAATACTATTTTAAAATGTATAAAATAGAATATGTAAGATTACCAAAGAAAAACAATTGTGCTGAGACATAATTATCAAAGTCATTTTAAAAAAATCATGCACTCCAGGTTAAGAAGCCTTAGACTAGCTGATCTCTAAGTCTCTGGCAGGTCTAACATTTTGGAACTTAGTCTAAGATGGACGGATTGGGCTGAAGGGTTTTATCCAGTGGGCAGGAGGACAGAGGACAAAGATGCAGAGAGCTGTTGATATCTTGGCATCTCTCTCAAGCTCCAGTATGTGGCTAGTCCCTTCCCCCTTGGCTTTAGTGTAAATTTTAAAAGATCAGAGATAGTAGAGAAAGGGAAGATGAGGGAGATCATTTCTTACTTCTGTTTTCCTTGGATTGATCTGGTTGCTGGTTTTCCTCCTGGCTCCATTGTATTATAATTTCTAGTCCACAATCCTAATGGTGGTCTTTAAAGTGAAGATTCCTTACATCTAATTAGGTCTGAAAATGATGGTAAACAAACCCATGCATTGCCCTTACCTCTACCCTATTCTTGCCCTCCTCAAGCCCTAGCAGACCCTCAATAGATTTTGGTAGTCTGTGAATTTGGATGGGAAAAACAAAAACAAATACGATTACTTCTTTATTTTTATAAATCTTTGGGTTCCTTTATCAATGCTATGCTTTTAAAAAGGGGTCCTACATAAACTTCACTTAGCTGACAGAAGTTTATTTGATTGTAAACTCCTTAAGGTTTAACAAATTTGTCCTTTGTTCTTTTTTGTATTCCCCAGCACTTAGCACAAATACCTGGCACACAGTAGGTGCTTACTATTTACTAACCAACTGATGTAGGGGTTTTTTGCCACTTCTGTCTGCATTCCCAACCTCATTGTTCAATAGTCTCATGTGTGTGGGCCTGGCATCTCATGTTGGTGGTGTAATTCTCAGCTCCATGTATGTGGTTCCAACAACTCCGTCTGGGGCTCTACCAACAGTTGCTAATGATGACAAGATGGCAGCTTAATGAACTCTATGGATTTTCCACATCCTACCTCCTTTCCCTGAGATAAACTTCTCCAACTTCCAAAATGACGAGTCCATTGGCGTGGAATATGGAGACAACTCTAAACAGCGCAATCATAGAGGTATGGATGCCCCATTTCAGACCCTTCCAAAGGATGGCTTGGGAGGCATCCTGAATCTTTCACTGGCAAAAACCAGTTCAAGCATATATTTTGCTTCCCTTTAATTACTGTCAAGAAAAATAAAATCTGGTTAATTGATAATCAATATTTTAAAAATGAAGCCAGAGAAACTTTGGCTTGAAAGAGATTTTTAAAAATGTCAACTGAGTTTTTTGATTCCCATTCTCTTCTTCTCCTCACATTTTCCTGGGGAGCTGTATATGGATCAAAATTATTCCAGCTAAAGACCCTAGATTTGTATTTGTCTAGAATACGACGCTAGGTCTTGAAAGGCAGCATTTCAGATCATGACTTAAGCTTTTGGCATTTACCTAAAGCTTTTCCTGACCACTGAGTTCATACAGTTTGTCAAGACTCCAAACTAGATACCATATCCTAATTGAGTCACTGAGTGGCTGAAATGGCAAGAAATGAACCAGGGATATTGGTCATATGGCAAAAGAAACCTCTGGCAGGTCCTTTCCCTCTCTCTAGATGTGGTGATGCACTAGTGTGGCCATTAAGCAGGAAATAAATCTACACTGAAATGTGCTTGGGGTCTGCGTTTTGTGAAAGATAAGGGGTCCATCTAGAAAAAGTAAGGGACAGGAGGAGGACTAAAGAAAGGATAAATCAAATGGATTAAAATTTTAGAAGAAGCACTAGAGGTGGGGAATTTTTGTTTTTGGTACCTCAAGGATTGATTTTCCATGATGGTGTTTCTGTTGCCTTTTTGTGTACTTAAAATAAAGAAATGCTTGCTATGGGTGTACTAAAGATGCTAGAATGGGAATAGTGATGCCTGTACAGTAGAGAATGGATACCAGCAACTGATTGCTTGCCTAATCTCATTCTTGCTTCTTTGATTATTCATTTCCTTGACCCTATCCCACCCATGAATCTTAAAGATAGTTCTTGATTTTGACTGCAGTGAGTTTTTGGAGATGCAGCAATATAGGGTAGAATATTCCTGAGTGTCATTGAGAATAGAAGGTTGGAAACACCAATAGAATGCATTGATTGACCTGCCTAGATATTCACGGAAATGTCTTCGAACATGTCCTTGCTAGTCATGTAGCTATTGTTCTGTTTTAATGAACAAAAAAAGATGGATAATTTCATTTTGACATGATATATTCTTGTCAACACATAAGCAAATATACAGACATATCCCTATAACCCTCTTTCCCATCAGTTTTACATTTTAACAGAACAGAGAGATGTGGACTCTACCTTTGGCATCGTGCCACCCATCCTTCCACATAGGATCATGGGTCTAGAGTTGAATCAGACCCTACTGGCCTCTCATTTTATGTCTAAAGAAATTGAAGCTCATAAAACCAAATCCTTTTGAGCTGAGTTTCTTACTCTCACTGCTTCCTATTAGGCAAATATTCAATTTAGATATTAATGGCTTTGGTGAAGAATCACATTATTCATTTAATATCTACTGTGTGCCAGACATAATATTATAGTTGTTAAGTACCTAAAGGTACATGCACACATGCACACATTTCCTACTCACCAAGTTCAACAATATATGGGCTTCTCAAAGCATATTCTATCTTCTACTATATTTCCTTCAGGAGAATTTCTATTGCATGTGTGCTATGTATCTTCTATCATGACATGAGCAATATGGAAATTCATATTATATTAAAATACCTAGAATATAACCTAAAGCTGACTAGTCACCTCTTGGCTGGAAGGAAGGTAGAGAAGGAGAAAATATGGGTTTTAAAATGTCAAAAAGTGTTTCTACATGTAACTGAAAAAATAAAATAAATAAGTTTTAAAAAACAACATGTGCTTCCATTTTATTAGTACTGAAGAAAAATTAGCTTTGTTCTGCCTAGCCAAAGAAATGGGTGGAAGTTTCTGAAATACTTACATTTGCCAAATAAGGGAAACATTTCTTAATAATTGGAGCTGTCCAAATTTTTTATAATCTGCCTTAGGAGGTAATGGAACCCTTTTCTCCTAGCATCTTCAATTTGAGGCTAGACTTGGTTAAGAAGTTTCTGCTCAGGTATGAGTGGGACCTCTGTTTTGCTGTCCATTTCTGAGACTGATTTTCCAAGTTTGACTGTCATCCGCCTCTTCAGGATAAATGTTACTGTGGTGCCAAATTTACACATTTGTTTCCTCCCCCGGAAGTCCTTTTTCAAAGTCACAGAGTTTAATTTCTAGAGTTCTCAGAATTTTCTGCTATGTGATAATGAAAAAACCGAGTTCATTCCACACATTCAGTTCATGCTGTTTCTAATTAGTTGTATAAGATGATAACTAAGTGACAAAATGGATAGAGCTCTGGACCTGAATTCAAATCTGGATTTGGACACTTACTAGCTGCATGACTCTGGGCGAACCCTTTAACCTCTCTGTCTGCCTTAGTTTCCTCATTTGTCAAATGGGAATAATGATCAAACCTACCTCCTTTGGAGCTAAAATGAGATGATATTTGTAAGGCATTTTGCAAACTTTAAAGTCATAAATACTAGTTCATGGTATGTTTGCTAATCTCTTCCTTCCATTGGACTGCCATATAATGAAATTATTTTGGTTACAGCAACAAGATTCATGCAGATATATACCCACATGAACTGGTCTCATAGAAAAATCAAATATTCTATAGCAAAAACTATTAAAAATATTTCTGAAAGTTTTCATTCATAATCTAATTAAATTTTAGGGAGAAAAGGCATTTCAATAACACCTGCCATGTGCCAGGCAATTTGCTGCATTTTTATTAAAAAAATCTTATACAATCTTTATAACAACTTTTGGAGGTAGGTGCTATCATCATCCTCATTTGACAGCTGAGGAAACTGAGGCAAATGGCGGTTAGGTACTTGGCCTGAGTTATACAACTAGTTAGTAGCTGAGGCCGAGTTGAAACTTAGTGTTGACTCCAAGCCCATCATTCTATCCATTTAGCTACCAACAGCAACTACTAAAAATTACCATGAAAATAGTAAATAAATGCTTTATTTTCATACTATTTTCATACTATTTCATACTAATTTTTATGTCTGTGTTCTTTGGGTTTCACCTAGGAGGACATTATTTTGAATAGTGTCTTTTGAGTATCTTTTTTCACTTTAACCTTTTTCACGAGAGAAATGAATATGTTTCTATGGAAAAGTTACATTGGAAGTCAATTGTGACTAATGTTTTGAACAAAAATGGTAGCCCCTGGGTCTTATTTGTCATTGGAATGGTTTCTCCAGTTTTTAATCTTAAAGAAAAAAAACAAGCAAAATCTGAATTTTGTTTAGGTTGTATCTGAAAGTTCTGCAATCAAATAAATAATTATTTATCTTTATGGACTTCCTAGTATTGAATATGTTATGCTTTTCATTTTAAGACTGGTTATGGTGATTTTCCTCTTGTGTAAAAGATAAACGCATTCCCATCGTACCCTGCTAAAATACCAGACAATGAGGCTGCAGATTGAGTGTTCATTATGCTGCTAAGTAAGACATGGGGCCATAAGTGAGCTGTCCATGTCAGTTGAGAAAGAAATCAGGCATCTTGAAGAATTATCTACATATGGAAAGCTTACCAGAATTAAGGGCCTAAAGGGAAAGACATAGTGTAGTGGTTGTGACAAAAAGGGGGAGAGGAGTCCAAAATAGGGACTAAATTTTTTTTTTTGCACAAAACTAATAGGAGACTTTGAAGTTGAACACTATTGATTCTTTGTATTGGAACCTTAGGAATAGTAATACATTTTCCTTTGG
Source organism: Gracilinanus agilis (assembly GCF_016433145.1). Classification (NCBI taxonomy): domain Eukaryota; kingdom Metazoa; phylum Chordata; class Mammalia; order Didelphimorphia; family Didelphidae; genus Gracilinanus; species Gracilinanus agilis. The sequence continues at coordinate 51,338,642 of NC_058134.1, read as the reverse complement.
ATTTGTTTTCTAGCACACTGATTTATGTCAGTACATGGACAAACACCCTGGAGGGCTTCATCCAGACAATGTGAAGGTATGTAAAGGCATTTTTAAAGCCAGATATTAATGTTTTTCTTTGGAGGAGATAGTCACAATGTCCCTATAGCTATTCTCTTCTTGTATAATTGGTGGGGGGATACCTAAGATCCAGCTGAATTCTGTTTGGCCAGCATTTTTTAACATGTTCATTTCATCGATTCCAAAATTGAAAGTTAAAAACAAAAAAGGGGAGATTTGTAGGGAGCTGTTGGGAATGAGGGAAACAGTCCACTTCTTCCAAACTTCTTGTAATTGCTAGTCTAAGAAAGTTTCTTGGGCAGCTGAGAGGTCAAGTGACTTATCCACTAGTCGAATTGCCCGTATCTGTGAGAGGCAGGAGTTAACCCGAGGCTGGGTGACTCCAAAGTCAGGTTCTTTAACCTCTTTGTAGTGCTGCTTTCTTTTTACTTTACTTTAGAATATTAAAAGTCATGTTCTTTTCCTTAGAACAGTTCCTTTTTTCTTAATCTTTATTTCCAAATATTAGAAATAGTTTCCCCCTTAGAATGATTATCTTTTATTCACTTTTAGAACGTTAGAAATGAAGTTCTTTTCCTTAGAACATATATTTTATTTTAGAACATTAGAAATGATGCTCTCTTCCTTAGAACATCTATTTGTATTCACTTTATTTGAGAACATTAGAAATAACGTTCTCTTCCTTAGAACATTTATTTTATATTTTGTATTAGAACATAAAAATAATGTTCTTTTTCTTTGAACATATATTTTTATTCATTTTGAGAACATTAGAAATGATGTTCTCTTCCTTAGAACATCTATTTTTCATTCACTTTATTTTAGAACATTAGAAATGATGTTCGTTTACTTAGAACATTTTTTAATCTACTGTATTTTTAAATATTAGTGATGATATTCTCTTCCTTAGAGCATTTATTTTTAATTTTATATTAAAACATAAAAAATAATGTTCTTTTCCTTAAAACATATATCTTTATTCACTTCATTTTAGAACTTTGGAAATGATGTTCTTTTCCACAGATCATTTATTGTTTAATTAAAATTATTATTCAATACTTTTCATTCCTCTCTTTTGCTTTTCTACCCTTGCTACTTCCTAAATACATCTCCTTCTTTCCCAAAAAGATGTCCCTCATAAGAAGGAGACAAAAAAATGTTTATCAAAACCAACCAACTTTGACCTAGTGTGATATCATATTAGGTCCTCCCATTTGTTTTGAAAGAAGGGGAAACTGAGACCCAGATGAGCTAAGTGACCCAAATTGTCTAGGAAGAACCAATGTCAAGACCTGTATGGTGTTCCTCCCAAACCATCACCCCCTTCTCTATATCTGCAAACCCTAATTATTTTAGTAGATGACTTTGTGACTCTGTGAGTATGCGTGTGTGTGTTTTCTTTATTAGCCAAATTTTCCCTCTCTGAAGGAAAGCCTTTTCCCAATGTATAGAAGGTTATCAAAGAAAGAGCCATTTGTTAATGGGATCATTTTTAGCATCTGAACTACAGCAGGAAAAAGCAGACGGCCGTTATTACTGTGTTGGTTTCCATGGGAGGCTACCAACCTAATTACATATTGGCTTCTGCTCACTGTTTGTCTGCTCTGAGACAATGCGGCTCCCTCAGGTTCACTCTCAGGAACTGCATTGCAGGTGATATCATTTTCCAGGAGCCTGGCAGAGTGGCAGATGCCCCCTGGGCATTTCAGTTTGATGTATGAGCGGGTGGTTTTTTCCATGCAGGGCTGTGTGTTGTCACCCACATCTATGAATATGAAATTAAGAAGATCAGAATAATATTTTCTAACACTTGTTCTTGATGACGTTCTTGAGTGCTTCACAGAAAGTCAATGTGGAACAAGATGAGCAACCTATGCTCTAGAAACCTTAGGTTATGGGGAAGATAGAGAAGGGACAAATGAGTTGTTGACCCTGGTTTTGATTTTGTTTTGTTTAGTCTATTTTTGTAATCCATTGAATACCTGCATGGTCTCCATAAATATTGCCCAAGTACTAAAAAATCACCCACATGTAAGAGATAAACCTAAATAGACAAGTAAATTAGATATTTATAATATAATTATTTATATTATACATTCATAATATAATTATTAATATTATATCATATCAATAGAATATATTTCTAATAAAATAGCAATGTGTATTTTTATACTTATGCATAATTTATATGCTATATAATATAACATATGGTATATTTATACTATACTTATTAATTATATATTTATAATAAAAGTATATAATTTTTATATTTATACTTATATTATTTATATAATACATTTATAATATAATTATTAATAATATAGTATATTTGTATATAATACATCATATAATTTTTATATTTATATAGCATTTATATATGATATACTATGGATATTAACAATATAATTATTACAAATACTGTAATATTTATAT
>NC_058134.1:51309325-51333936 GCF_016433145.1 Gracilinanus agilis | reverse complement strand
CTCTCTCTCTCTCTCTCTCTCTCTCTCTCTCTCTCTCTCTCTCTCTCGTTATTCAGTCATTTCAGTCAGGTCTGACTCTTTCTAACCCCATTTGGAGTTTGCTTGGCAAAGATACTGTAGTGGTTTTCCATTTCTTTTTCTATCTTATTTTGTAGAAAAGGAGACAGACAAACAGGGTTAAGTGACTTGCCCAGAGTCCCACAAATAGTATGCACTTGAGGCTAGATTTGGATTCAGGTCTTCATTCCAGGTCCATCACTCAATTCACTGTGCCCTGTCCCTCTCCTCTCCTCTCCTCTCCTCTCCTCTCCTCTCCTCTCCTCTCCTCTCCTCTCCTCTCCTCTCCTCTCTCACTCTGTCTCTCTTCTTTCTCCTCTCCTCTCCTCTCTCACTCTCTCTCTCCCTTTCTCCTCTTTCTCTCTCCCTCCCCACCTCTTTTTTTCTGTCTCTGTTTGTCTCTCTGTCCTTCTCTCTGTCTTTCTCTGTCTCCATCTGTCTGTCTGTCTGTCTGTCTGTCTCTCCCCCAGCCCTCCACATACACACACATACAGCAGGTTCCCCTGTATCTTTGGAGATATTTTCTAAAACTTACTACAGATGGCTGAAACTGTAGATCAGGCCGCATATATAACATGATTTTCTTGTATCTACACACATAGAATAAAGTTTATTGATCAATTAAAAACAGCAAGATATTACCAACATTAAATACAGTAATAATCAAGTACTGTGCATTATTTTACAGTATTATACTCTTTTTTGGAGCATGTTCATATTCAAGGAGGACTAGGAGCTCTGGTGGGCATGATGCTGAGTTCTTTTCAGGGCTTTTCACTCCCTTTTAGTGCCCTCTTGGCACTCAACTCTCACCTGCAGCTCCAAGAAGCTGTAGCATGTGCAGCAGCCACACTTTGGCAAGCTGGGCTAAGCCAGGTTGGGGCTAACCAATGGTCAGTCCTCAGACCTGTTGGTGAGTTTGGGGACGTCTACCCCAAGCATGGAAAGCCTTCCCCTGGAAGAATGTGCCATCTTTATTACAGCCATCATGAGGGCAGCTGGAGTAGGTCCTGTGGAGCTCTCAGAGTTTGGCCAGCCATCAAAGACCCCAAGTTTACCCACTTCATCCTGGGCCATCACCAGTTGTTTTGACTTTTGTTTTGTCACTCTGGAAGAGAGAAAGAGGCTGAAGACAGGAATAGTTAGGAAGCAGACTTGGCCAGCTATTTTGGAAGAGGAGAAAGTAGGAGATAAACCTACAATGGTTGATTTTGGGGTCCATGTAGATAGTAGCAGGAGTTTGTACTTTCTTGGATACTAATGGGGTGTCACTGAAGTTTGAGTCAAAGGATGGGATAATTGGAGTATTGTTAATGATGAATGGGAGAAGCATAATAGGAAAGAAGACTAGCTAGTTAAATTTAAAAAAGGTCCTTTTCTGGTCAAAATCCTATTAATGGTCTTCTGGAAGAAATTTTTTAACTAATTCATTAAACACATTGATTAAACACTTAATTTGCCTTGTTAAGGGATTTGCATTTCTTGTTAAAATATTTGCATGTAATTTTTATTAATCCTTTGAACATTTAAGTAGTCTGCCCTCTCTCCCTAAAAAAAATGATTGAGAAGTATCTGGATTTGATGCAAAATCCTGTGGGTGTTGGTATTTGTTCTATAAAACCTAATTCTAGTTTATGACAAAAGTAAAGACCAGATATTCTAAATGAAGCTTAAAATATAAACTTAATTTTGTTTAGCATAGGGAAAATTCTGAATTCAGAGGATTTAACTCTTTACTCTATCATTTAACTCCCTGTATAACTTGGGCAAGTCACTTAACCTGATTGAGATACCTCTGGGTCATCAATAGTTTGCTATTCACCAGCATTAATTCTTCATGGTCCATGGAGTGCTGCATAAAATGAATGGTGAAGGTGTAGTTAGATGAAAAAGTTGCAATGATGTGCTTATAGGAGGTCAGAGTTCAAGAAACTTTAGAGACTAACCCCCTCATTTTGCACATGAGGAAACTGAGACCCTACAGTTTTTGTCACTTCATGGCCCAGCAGCAAAATTGATGGTAGAAACACACTTAAGTCTCCCAGCTTTTAGGGCAGTGGTCTTTCCATTGCACAATCCCTCCTAGTGAGAAAACCCAAAGGTGAAGAACCTAAAGGTAAAAGACATTAGTACAGAGATCAGAGCCCTTCTGAAGGTCTACTGCAATTGTCTTGGTTATTTTTTTTAGCTCCATTTTTTGAAGCAAGCAGTTCTAAAATCATTCACCATTGTATGATAGGAAATCAAAGGAATGAGTGTTTAAATTCCTACTTTCCCTTCAGTTGAATATAAATGTCTCAACATCAGTTCCTGTTTCACTTTTGTCTCTATGTCTTCAGGGTCTAACAGTACCTTTCTTCCCTTTTCAGTCCATTCTCCAGACAGCTGCCAAAATAATCTTCCCAAAATACAGCTCTCTGATCATGTCGCTCCCCTATTCCTGGATCTCAAATAGCTCTCTGTTGCTTCTAGGAAGAAGTATAAACTCCTGGTCTTGTCGTTTAAAGCCTTATAACATCTGGATCCCACTCATCTTTATTTTTTTCTCTTCTCTCCCCTTCATATATTTTTCATTCCATCCAAAAATGACTGACTTGCTTGCTGTTCTTTGTGTTGGATAGTCTCTCTCCCAACTCTCCAATTGTAAAAGGAGTTGGAGAAGGGAATAGAAACCATTCTAGTATCTTTGTCAAGAAAACTCTAAATGACAGTGACCAATATAGAATTGTGTTTTGCATGACAATAAAAAGGGGAAAACCCTCCAAATGGGGTCACACAGAATCAGACATGAATGGAAAAATGACTGAAAAATAACAACATGATTCCCCAATTCTAGGCCTTTCTATTGATTATCCTGAAAATTTACAAGACTCTTTCTTTTTAGAATTGCTTGTGGTTCAGTTCAGATGTAAGGTCCTTTGGAAAACCTTTCCTGATTGCTTGTTATTAACTTTTTCTGCTCCTGTAAATTGTCTTGTATTTACTTATTCCCATCAGTATATGACCTTTAAAAACAAGGAAAGCTCCCTGAAGACAGGAACTCGTTGCCATTTGATCTTCATACCCCCACCACTTGGCTTATAGGAGAAACTTTTTGACGAGTTTGAAAGAGCATCAATATAGAGTCCTGGATCTTTGTAGATAAATTTAATGTGATTTCTTCAGAGGATCTGCAGACCATTGCGTGTCATAAGCTGTGATTTAAATCTGGGTATTATTATTCACTGTACAGATATTATACTTAAGTGTGAATCTGGAAACGAAGGCCTTGAACTTGACTACATATATTCCCCCATTTTTATCATTTAGTCCTAGACACTGGAAAATCCTTTGGATAAATGTCATACAGGCAAGACTTACACTAAGATGATCTTAAAGGAGGAGAACAGGAAATGCTTTGAAGATAAATGCAAACAAAAAGTCGCTAGAGAATGTCATGTAGCATTTATAAAACAGTCTGCTGGATTATAACATATGGCATCTCATTGTTTATTCTGCTTTTTCCAAATAATTCTATGGAAATTCCATTTCCTAGCAGGAGTGTTGATCTCTTTTGTGTGCATTTTCCATTTGCTCTCCTACCCCTTTGTTGGTCCTGACCTTCCTAGAAAGACAAGTGGGCTAAATTTACCACCTCACAGATAATTCAGGGGCAGTAGGGCCAAAATGTTAACTGTGCAGTAAAGGCATGCTAAGGTCATGCCTTCTTTTGCTGGGGATGAAGAACCTGGCTTAAATCACCCTATTTTGAAAACATAAAACTACTGGCCTTTTTTTCCTACCACAGTCATAAAGCATCATTGTCCACCTAGCGATATATTTTCTCCGTTAGGTTACTTCTTGACCAGGTTAGAGAAAGGAAACTGTTTGTATGACACATTTTAGATTAATTGCAAAATACCCCAGAAATTCAGATCTACAGAGGCTCTGGGTTTGTATGTGTTATTTTTAAAATCCGCATTGGGGATAGAAGAAAGCAATGAGAAATCAGCTACTGTCAAGAGTAGGCTAGACTTTGTCAGGATAATAAATATAAAATCTCTGAATAAAGGCCTTTCAGTCCCGAGAGAGAAGACCTTTTAGTGTTTTGTATTGTAAGCATACAAAATTCAATATTGCAGCCATAATTTTTAATTCAAGGTTAGACTTACTCCAGCCTGTTTTCTTTGGCCTGGAAGATAGAATTTTTGGTATATCTTTGTTCTCAAATCAATATGCTAAAAGAAAAAATAAAGTTTCATTGCTCGGTGGTGCATCACACAGTTTCTAAGACTGAGCCCTGGAGTATCTGAAAGCCAGAGGGGATGATATTGAATAAGGAGAGCTCCTACTTATTGACATGCACACGTGTGGGTATTGTTCTTTAAAGAGCATAAACCAAGACAGTCTTATTTCTTACTGCTATATCTTGCCACAGTTCTCCACGATAGATAATTTCTAGAAAGGCACAGAAGACGAGAGATAGGAGAAGCCATTTAAGCCCTGATGATGAAGTGTAAGCAGACGCCTTCATGTGAATCTGAAAGGTGAAAGTATATATTTAGAATAATTGGTGCCATAGTAGGAGCTCGAGAAAGGGCTGCTTGTTTTCTCCCTCTCTGAACCTAATTGAAATTCCAGAGGAAAAATTTTAATATTCTATAATCTGTCATAAAAATGATAACATGATAGCCATAATTAATTTTAATTTGATCCACGTACTCAATTTAAACTTTTTCTCAACATCTTTTTTTTGTAAGACAAAATAATAACTAACATTCTTCTAAACTAGAGTTGAATATCAGTATTTGGAAACAAGTTCAAATGGAAAGAAACATTGGATTTAAAGCAAGGATACATGAATCCACAAAAGATCTGTGATCGCACCGGTGTAGCGAATTTCCTTTGTGGGCATTCTCTCTGCCAACACTATAATAACCTGTTTATTACTTTGTATTATCCTAGAAAGTTGAGTGATGGAGGTAAAGGAAATGTGACTTATCTATGATCTCATAGTTTGTAAATATCAGAGAAACTGAGCATTTCTTTTTTACTTCAAACCCAACCCATTTTTCCATGCTATCATTAATGGTGTTGGTTTTATTGTTGTTTAGTCATTTTTCTGTTGTGTCCAACCCTTCATGTCCTCATTTGGGGTTTTCTTTGCAAAGATAGTAGAGAAGTTTGTCATTTCCTTCTCCAGCTCATTTTTCAGTTGAAGAAACTGAGGCAAACAGAGTTAGTGACTTGCCCCGGGTCACATAACTAGTAAATGCTGAGGCCAGTTTTGAAATCAAGAAGATGAATTCTCCTAACTCCAGATCTGACACTGTGCCAAGTAATTGCCCAATCGGATGATTATTGGATTCTTATTGGATAGCATGGCCAGTTGGTATGTGTTACTGTGCAGATCAAATAACATTTGGCAACTCTTAAAGTGCCATATAAATGCTTATTATTATAATAACAGTTGTTATTTTCTAACAAAGTTGTACATTCCTAGAGACCTCATCTTTTTTGTCTCCAATTCCAGTTTCTATCCACCATGACATACTTCAGTCAGAGGACTTGGATCCAAATCCCAGTACTATGACTTACTTGTGTGACCTACTTTACATTCCTTCCCCTTCCTGGACCTCATTTTCCTAGAATCATAAATTTAGACTTGAAAGGGTCCTTAGAAACCATTTAGTTCAATCTTCTTCATTTATATTTGGGGAATGGAGGCCCATTCCTTAGCATCACTTAAGCAATAAATGACAGCGTTCAGCTTTGAACCCATGTCCCCTGACTCTAAATCCAGTAGTTCTTCCACTTTACCACACTACTTCTCCATCAGCTTGTCTTCTCATAAGAGAAATGAATAGGTTAGACTAGACAATCTCTAGGAAGGTTTTTAGCTTTAAAATCTCTGATCCTCTTTCCCTTCTTTTAGCTTAGCTTCTTATTTCCAGGAAGCTCAACTCTAGGGTTCTTTTCTAAACATTTTCACCTTGGTACCCACACTTAAGTTAATCAAGTTAAAACTTTTCTCTTAATTTTTCCCTTCACAAAATGTGACTTTCTTAAGGGGTACTCCAATTAACATGTATTTTACTGTATTTTGAATAATAATAATGACAAAGAAAACATCTTTTAATTATATTCATTAGTTTCATATTGTCAAAATAAAATAAAATAAAAGTCTTTTTCTCTCATACTAAAATGCCCAGTTTAAGAATTTTTTTAATGGGAACAAGATGGAAGTAAACAAATTGGAAAAAAACACCCAAACACTCATAGAGTATGCTTTATCATACGAATGTGTCTCTGAAACTTTGCTCTCCTTAGTCACTGTGAAACACACTTTGAAATTTTGGATCATAAGTATTAATTGTAAAGAGAGATAACCTCAAACTCCCATAGTTGCATTCTGTATTATGAAAGCACATTTTAAGCCATTAACATCTACAGATTCAGCAAGCACTAGCCAGAGACCCTGAAGGAAGATGTCTTACATTTTCAGGGAGCTGTCATTTAGCTCTTGGCTCATCCTAATCATTGTTGGGAAATTGCTCTATCAGTAGTATGTGTCCAAGTACAGACATTCAAAAGGCATGCCAATAATGTATAATGGGCTTATTTTTGTAGAGGATCTAGAATTTCAGAATCACAGATTCATTTTAGAGGCAACATGCCATCAGAGATGGGAAAATTTGAGTTTATATCCTGCCTCTGACACCTATTGCCTGTGTTATCCCAAGTAATTTATGTAAGCCTTCAGTGTCCTAGGTAACTCTCAAACATTGTAAATTGCTCTAATACTCTCTATTTGTAGAATAGTTTTCTCACTACATTAATGAAATGTTAAAAAATTAATTATCTGTGTAATATTGTTCTCTTCTAGTAATATTTATGCTCCTCATGCTGATTTCTATCTTTTTTTAATAAAATTTTTCATTTATACTTTTTTGCTTTGGCAAATACTTTTTTTTGGCTTTGTCTTTGCACCTCTCTCACTTAGTAGTCTAAGAGCAATGACTATATGATTCAAATCTGAGTGTGCTTTTGTTATTCTTCTCATTTTTTCATTATGGCAACCCCTGGGCCAATGGGGTCATAGTGACAAAATGAATTTTACCCACAACTTATAGGGTTACATGTCACCTATGATATCTTTGCCTATAGAATATAAACTCATTGAGGGAAGGGACTATTTAAATTTGATCTTTGTATCCCCAATGTCTAGTCCATAATAAATGCTTAACAATTTTTTGATTGCTTAATTAATCTTCACTGTTAATTGGAATATGTTATTTGAATAGTTAAGATCTTAGAAATTTAGATTTTTTAAAGTTGTCTTAAAAACTATTTTATAAAGGACATTTAAAAAAGACAACACAAATAAATATACTTGTAGACTGTTTCTAGGAATAAAGGCAAAATGTATATACCTATTTTTAATTTTGGCAAGGTTACATCCTTGTGTCATGGAATTTTCACTGTAAATCTTTACTATTAATGTAATTAAACAAAAATTAATTAAGCACTTAAATACTATTTAATAGCAAATGTAGGAGATAGGGAAATGTTTCAATGGGATACTGAGATAAGATACAAATAATTTTAAGAAAAGGCAGATTGCAAGTTGTTTCAGAAAATTGTGATAAAGATTTTTTCAAGGAGCTATAAGGTGTAGAAATAGAGAGAAATGCATATAACAATCTTGTTCTATTTAGGACTCTTCTTATTTCTCAGATATTCTCTGATAATTGCAGCGTGTCAATAGTCATGAGTGATATGGCCTTTGACTATCCAACTGAATTTTCCAGTTCATTAATCATGCTTTCTTTGACAAACAAACTGCCTTTAGAATTTTCCAACATTAGATATTCTCTATATCTAAGCTCAAATGTCTCCTTTGAAAAATTTCAAACAATATGCATTGGCTATGAATCATGGAACAGCATGATCTCAAGAGAATCAAAATCATGCATGACCCAAAGGGCAATGAAATGGTTTATGATGAGTATAATTACCAGTAATTACTTGCATGCATAAATTATGTCAGGTATGTTGTAATGAAGAATCTTAGTCAGGACAGGATGGCCTCTGAAGTCCTTTCCTCTACAATTTTGAGGTTATTTCATTTTGTAAAAAGGCAAATATAATAAAAAAAAAGATGGATTAGTTATGTAAAAACAATAAAAGATAACAGTTGGTTAGTAAAAATATAATACTAATATCTCCAAAATATTTAAAATATATGGAAGACCAGTGGTATATTTGTTAGATTATCAATACAAGACTAAAGGGAGCACATGACTGAGTATCATACAGACTAGCAAGTCACTGATATGTTGAAATACCTCTGGTTGATGGAAAATCAACAATAATAAATGAGTATCCATCAAAGGATAAATGAGTGACATCATCCTATTTTTGATTTATTGCTGAAGTATCACAAGAAAATGTTAGGTGGAAGCAAATAATGATCTAGCTACCTGTTCCAAATTAGAGTAATCCCTGATGGTCAGATGGCCTGTACCAGTCAAACTTTTGGTTCCATATTTAATGTTTTTTTGGGCGGGGCACAGAAACAGGGTCTATATCATTTTCTATCTCCTACCATGTTAGTTTTTGTTAGTATGTTTTACATAAGTAGTTTTTCTAGATAGCTTAATCTTGCTCCTCCAAGCATCCAAGTTATGAATATTTTAACCATTTTTGATGGAAATCTTTCTATTTTTGTCTTCTTTAGCTGAACACAATTTAAACTTTTCTTGACAACTTAAGATCCTCAATATAAATATCGGTTACTAGGATGTAGAGTGATATAGATGTGCTCAGGAACTCTGGACTGAGATTAACTCTATGTCCCTTTATTAAATAGCCCCCAGGCTGTTGTGTCTTTAAGCTTTTTTTCTACTGTTCATAGATTTTTAATTTTAAAAAATGTCCCCAAGTTGTTCTCTTAATTGTTATTAATAACTATTTACCTATCCCTAGGAGCTTTCTTCCCTCTTTCAAAATTCTGGTATGGGTTGGGAAAGCAGATAACTGGGTTAATGAAAACACTTTCTTGAGTAAGGGTTCTCATAGTAGACCTATAGTTTTCGACTGTGAGAAAAGGGCATTTACAATCACTTTTATGCAGCAAATATTTTTGAACATCTAATCTACTTTTTTCAATGAAGTTTTTCACGTAGCTAAGGCAAGGAGGAACATTTCATGGGACAGCTGGTCATCTTCTATTGTATCATTCATAAGTATTTAAAAAAACTTGGGTAGATACAAATCCTGGTATAAAACATTATCCAGATCTTGGTACAGTTAGCATCTAATAGACAAGATAAGCCATATTGTGAGCTAAGCCTAAAATGAACTTAGTCCAACAGATTCAAGACTTTTTTCCTTTTAAAAAATTCAACATGCACTTGTGAATCCTAAAAAACTACTACATAAAATCATAAAAGCCACCACTATGATCATTGAAGACTAAAGCTCTATAAAACAAGAAATCAAAAGAATACAAAATACAGCTCTTGTTCTGCAGTCCCTAAATCAGAAGCTGAAGGAAGGAACCTGCAGGCTTTTAGATCATAGGAAAAGATTTCTGACAATCTTTCCTGCCATCAGACTAATCCTTTTAGAACTCAAACCACCAAGGATTTAAAGTGTCAGCTGGAAGATAGAGGGAAGATCAGCCCCTAGAGCAGTGGTTCCCAAACTTTTTTGGCCTACCATCCCCTTTCCAGAAAAAAATATTACTTAGCCCCCTGGAAATTATTTTTTAAAATTTTAATAGCAATTAATAGGGAAGATAAATGCACCCTGTGGCCATCACCGCTACCTGGATTGCTGTAGCACCCAACAGGGGGTGGTAGCACCCACTTTGGGAATCACTGCCCTAGAGCTTGTCAAAACTTTTACTACAATCCTTCCTCCCACTTGTTGACAAGGTCCCCAAATTTTTTTCAGTGCCCAAACAATATCAAAAAAACCCTAACTATTGTGGGAAAATCTTATAGCAAAATAAAAATAAAGAACACAAAATCATATTAACAATTATTTTATATAAGCAATTATTTTAAAACAATCTAGGTTATTTGAATTTGGTGTTTCTCTTTCTACCTGTTGCTGTTGTGATATGTTGGAGATATATAGAAATGCTGATGATTTATATGCATTTATTTTGTATTCTGCAACTTTGCTAAAGTTGTTGATTATTTCTACTAGCTTTTTAGTTGATTCTCTAGGATTTTTTAAGTAGACCATCTGTAAACAGTGATAGCTTAGTCTCCTAATTGCCTGTTTTGATACCTTCAATTTCTTTTTCTTCTCTAATTGCTACTGCTAGTGTTTCTAGTACAATGTTAAATAAAAGAGGTGATAATGGGCATCCTTGTTTCACATCTAATCTTATTGGAAAGGCTTTTAATTTATCCCCATTGCATATGATGCTTGTTGATGGTTTTAGATATATACTGTTTATTATTTTTAGGAAAGGTCCTTCTATTCATATACTTTCTAGTGTTTTCAATAGGAATGGATGTTGTATTTTGTCAAAGACTTTTTGAGCGTCTATTAAGATAATCATGTGGTTTTTGTTGGTTTGCTTGTTAATATGGTCAATTATGTGAATGGTTTTCCTAATGTTGAACCATCCTTGCATTCCTGGTATAAATCCCACCTGATCATAATGAATAACCCTCATGATCACTTGTTGGAGTCTTTTTGCTAGTATTCTGTTTAAGATTTTTGCATCTATGTTCATTAAGGAGATTGGTATATAGTTTTCTTTCTCTGTTTTTGATCTACCTGGCTTTGGGATCAGTACCATATTTGTGTCATAAAAGGAATTTGGTAGAACTCCTTCTTTGCTTATTATGTCAAATAATTTGTATAGTATTGGAATTATTTGTTCTTTGGATGTTTGATAGAATTCACTTGTGAATCCATCAGGCTCTGGGGATTTTTTCTTAGGGAGTTCTTTGATGGCTTGTTCAATTTATTTTTCTGATATGGGATTATTTAAGTATTCTATTTCTTCTACTGTTAATCTAGACAATTTATATTTTTGTAAATATTCATCCATCTCTCCTAGATTGCTATATTTGTTGCCATATAATTGGGCAAAATAGTTTTTAAGGATTGCTTTGATTTCCTCTTCATTAGAGGTGAGTATCTACTTTGATACTGAAGATTTGGTTTTCTTCTTTCCTTTTTTTAATTAGGTTGACCAGTACTTTGTCAATTTTGTTTGTTTTTTCAAAGTACCAGCTTCTGGTCTTATTTATTAATTCAATAGTTCTTTTACTTCCAGTTTTATTGATTTTTCCTTTCATTTTTGTAATCTCTAATTGGGTCTTTAGCTGGGTATTTTTTAATTTGTTCCCTTTCTAGATTTTTAATTTGCCTACCCAGTTCATTGATCTTTGCCCTCTCTATTTTGTTAATATATGCTCTCAAGGATATAAATTTCCCCCTGAGTTCTGCCTTAGCTGCATCCCACAGAGTTTGATAGGATATCTCATCATTGTCATTCTCTTCAATGAAATTATTGATTGTTTCTATGATTTGTTCTTTAACTAACTGGATTTGGAGAATCATTATTTAATTTCCAATTAGTTTTTGATTTTCATGTCCATGTGCCATTACTACTTATTATTTTTATTGCATTATGATCTGAGAAGGTTACATTTATTATTTCTGCTCTCTTGCATTTGTTTGCTATGTTTCTATGCCCTATTACATGGTCAATCTTTGTGAATGTACCATGTGCAGTTGAAAAGAAGGTATATTCCTTTTTGTCCCTATTTATTTTTTCCACATATCTATTAAATCTAATTTTTCTAGGATTTCATTCACCTCTCTTATCTCTTTCTTATTTATTTTTTGGTTTGATTCATCTACATCTGAAAGAGGAATATTTAGATCTCCCACTAGTATGGTTTTACTATCTATTTCTTTCTTGAGCTCAGCCAGTTTCTCCTATAGGAATTTTGATGCTATACCATTTGGTGCATACATTTTGAGTACTATTATTTCCTCATTGTCTATACTGCCCTTTATCAGGATCTAATTACCTTCCTTGTCTCTTTTAATCATATCTATTTTTACTTTGGCTTTGTCAGAAATCATGATCACCACTTCTGCCTTCTTTTCCTCATTTGAAGCCCAAAATATTTTGCTCCAGCCCTTGCCCTTAAACCTGTATATGTACACATGCCTCATATGTGTTTCTTGTAGACAACATATGATAGGATTTTGGTTTCTAATGCTCTCTGTTATTTTTTTCCATTTTATGGGTGAGTTCATCCTATTCACATTCAGTTATAATTATCAGTTGTGTATTCGCCAACATTTTGGTATCCTCTCCTAGTTCTTTCCCTTCTTCTTATGCTATTTCCTTTTAAACCAGTGGTTTATTTTAGACCAGTCCCCCTTGTCCCCCTCCCTTGATTTACTTACCTTTCCACCCCCTCCCTTATTATTCCCCTATTTTTATTTTTAAGGCCTAATGAATTCCCTCTCCCCTCTCCTCCCTTCCCTTTTTTGACCTCCTCACTCCCCTGCTCCCCTTGGTTAATCCCTTCTGACTTTCTCAGGAGGGTTAGATAGAATTCTATATCCCAATGAATATAGCCACTCTTACCTCTCAGGATTAATTTCACTTAGAGTAAGGTTTAAATATTACCTCTTAATGTTCTCTTCCTCTCCTTCTTATTATTGTATTCATCCCCTCCCCTTCCCATGCTCTCTTTGTGTGGTATAGAATATCCCATTTTTCTTATTTATTCAAGTTTCTCTTGGTGCCATCTACTATTCACCCCCATCTTTTTTTCCCTACCCCATCTCTTCTTAGACCATTTAGTGCTCCAACCTGTCACTAGAAGAATAATTCTTCTAATTACTATAATAGTGAATACAGTTTTTGAAAATTATACATAACATTTCTCCATATAGGAATACAAATAATTTGGTCTTATTAAAGCCCTTAAAGAGGCAAATTTAAAAATAAAGGTTTTCTTCCTTTACCCTCTGTTTCTTATTTAACTTTTCATGTTTCTCTTGGTTTCGTGGTTGGATATTGAACTTTCCATTTAGTCCTGGTCTTTTCTGTGCAAATACTTGGAAATCTTCTATCTTGTTGAATGCCCAAACTTTCCCCTGGAAGTATATAGTCAGTTTTGATGGGTAGGTGATCCTTGGTTGTAGACCCAGTTCTCTTGCCTTTCTGAATATCATATTCCAAGCCTTGCAATCTTTTAGTGTGGAGGCTGCCAGATCCTGTGTGATCCTGATTGGTGCTCCTGGATATCCGAATTGTCTCTTTCTGGCTTCTTGTAATATTTTTCTTTTACTTGGAAGCTCTTGAATTTGGCTATTATATTCTTGGGGGGTTGTCTTTTCAGGGTTTAGTGTAGAGGGTGGTCTATGGATCCTTTCAATGTCTCTATTGCCCTCTTGTTGTAGAACTTCAGGACAGTTTTGATGAATAATTTCTTTTAGTATGGAGTCCAAATTTCTATTAATTTCTGCTTTTTCAGGAAGACCAATGATTCTCAAATTGTCTCTTCTAGACTTATTTTCTTTGTCTATTAACTTCTCATTGAGGTATTTCATGTTTCCTTCTATTTTGTCAGTCTTTTGACTTTGCTTTATTAATTCTTGTTGTCTTGTGAGATCATTGGCTTCTAATTGCCCAATTCTAGCCTTTAGAGACTGGTTTTCAGCTAAAATCTTTTGGTTTTCCTTTTCAATCTGGTGTATTTGGTTCTTCAAGGTTTCCAGCTGGTCATTTCTGGTCTTCAATTTGCTTATCAATTCATTGGATTTCAGAGCCTCACTTTCTAATTGCGAAATTCTGCCTTTTATACTGTTATTTTCTTGCCAGATCTCTTCCAAATTTCTCATGAATTCAGATTTGAACTCTTCAAGATCTTGTGACCCATTTTCATATTTTTGGGAAGTTTTGGATTTAATTATTTGTCCTCCCCTGTTTTCTGGTTTTTTTCTGTGCAGAAGTTATCAAGTGTTAGTTTTTTTCTTGGTCTTGTTTATTTCTTGGGCTTTGTTTGGCACCATTATGGTTTATCCTCCAGAAGGCTGAGTAAGGCAATCTGATTCCCTTTGTATGAAGTTAGGGAGTAATTTTTTGCCTGAGGCTACTTTTCAAGTCTCCTGGCTTCTCTGGTGACCCTTCTGTGGTCTCTGGTCTAGCTGTTTTCAGGGTCGAGCCCCCATGTTCCTAGCCAGCTGCTCAGAGCCCAGAACTTTGCCCACATTTGCTCCTCTATCTGGGGTTTTCCCCTGAGTCTGAGCGCACTGGGTGCTGCTGCTGCCTCTCTCAGCCCCACTCCCGTGTCCAGAGTCTGAGTTTTCCATCCACCTGGGATCTCAGGACTTGCTTTTCTCAGGGGCAAGTTCCTAGTAGTGCCAGTTAGCTGCCAAGGGGCTAGATTTTGTGCCCCTGCTCTGTTGGTAAGGAGAGAAAGTTGCCCTGCCTCTACTCTGCCACCATCTTAACCAGGAAGTTCTGAAAGGGTAGATTTAGACTTGGAAGTTCATGAGTTTACATTTGGACATGTTATGTGTGAGGTCCTGGCATAGAGCCATATGGTGATGTCCAACAGGTAGCTGGAAATGTCACATTCCAGCTTACGAGTAAGTTCTAAGCTGAATGTATAGGTTTGGACACACTCCACATTGACTTGATAATAGAATCCAGGAGAATTGATGAGATTGCCAAGGGAAGGAATATATGGAGAGGAAAGCTGAGCACCAGGGATACAATTTTCCCAACACTGATGCCAATTACTTTTTAGTATTTGTTGATTAGATACAAAAAATGGACCACTAACATTTCTGGTAAAAATTTGTCAAAGCTCTGTGGGCAAACTGGACATTCTTAATTTGCCACGAGGGTGTGTTGGATGAGAACAACATGCCACCTTTTTAATGTTTTTCTGTGCCTAAAATCAGATTCGACATTCATTGGCATTCTCTTTTCCCCAATAAATGATGATTCAGATATCTTCAGGGTCAGGTATTTACATTACAGATCCTGAAGTGAAGAACAAATGAGCTAACAATGTCTATCTCAAAGAACATCCTTAATTGGAACTCCAAAGAAAATGGCTGTTTTATTTCTTTTCATAGTGGATGCTATGTGATTTTCAGCACCAACTTGTTTACTGTGGCCTCTTTCCACATCTGTCAGCTGAGGCAGAATTCAGATGTAAAACTGAACTTTCAGAAACATTATATTGATTCATGAAACTCCTTGGAGGTCAGGCACATGGTGAATAGGCATTATGTGATAAATAAATACAGGATTACTTTAACTCTGATGCTTAAAACCTTGCTTTTGTATTGCCTAAATTAGGTTGATATTTGGTTTTCCTAACTAGTTGTCTGGAGCCTCCAGAGAAAAAAAGATCTCTCTTTAAGAAGGAATCAATTCAAGGAACAGCTCTGGGCATCTGATGTAATTTTTACAAAGAATCCATTGTTGAGTTATTGTTGTTATTTAATTGATTAGTTGGCATTTTCTTGGCACAGATATTGGAACGGTTTGCTACTTATTTTTCTAGCTCATTTCATAGATGAGGAAATTGAGGCAAACTGGATTAAGTGACTTGCCAAGGATCACACCGCTAGTAAGTATTTGAATGGAAGGTAGTCTACAAAGAGAAGTCACCCAGAGCTGGGACAAATATGCAAAGGTCTCTGGTACCAGTTGAGATTTGAACTAGAGACCAAAGGAAGCTAGGGAAACTTAGAGTTAGAAGAGAGGGGCTAAGCTTCAGAGCATTGTAGATTTAATGGAAAGTTGACCCAAAGGCATGGAGACTGGAGAAATGTCTTGTAGGAATGTCAAGTTTGACTTTGGAGTGAATAGAGAAAAGAAATGTGTAAAAATATTGGAAAAGTACCAAAGACCCAGATTAGGAAAAGTTGTGAATGCCAGTTTGAATAAGAGATGATGAGGACCTAAACTAGCCTGTGTATGTGAGAGAAGGGTACATAGACAGAGATGTGGACAGGTAGAAACAACAAGATTTCTATTGAGTTGACTTTGCCTCCTAGCTCCAATTTCCATTCTACTCCCTTTGTTATTCTTTCCCTTCTCAAATGATCTGGTGTTTTCTCATCTGAATAACCCATTAAGCTCCCTCTGGTAGGGACCATTTCATTTTTGCCCCAATACATTATATTAAATAGGTATTTAATATGAGCACTTACTACATGTTTCTTAAACTGATAACTGTCAGCAGCAGTCAATAAATATTTATTAAGGGCTTAATATGTTCCAAGCATCTATTAACTGCTGGAGGTACAAAAAGAGACAAAAACACAGTCCCTGTCCCCAAGGAGTTCACTCTGTAATGAGAAAATCATTCCAAGAATCGTGACCATACAAGAGATTTTCTGACTTAATGAGTAATTTTCTCCCAGACTACTTTTAGGAGATAGTATTTGAGTTGAATCTTGAAGGAGGTCAGTAGATGGAGAACCCTCCAGGCAGCATTTGGGAGAGAACTCTTAAGATTAATGAAAAGAATATAGCACTTATGCCCTTTGTTTTTCCTTTTTTTTGTTCAGCCCTTATGCCCTTTGTTTTTCCTTTTTTGTTCAGGCTTTCCATTCTCTTGACCCCATTTGGGGTTTTCTTCACCAAGGTATTGCAGTGGTTTGCCACTTCCTTCTCCAGTTCATTTTACAGAAGAGGAAACTGAGGCCAAGAAAGTTAAGTGACTTGCCCTGGGTCACACAGCTAGTATGCGTCAGAAGTCAGATTTGAACTCAGTCTATCTAATTCCAGTCCTAAATTCCAGGCTATCTAATACCCCATCTAGCTGCCCCACTGATTGTGTTCCTGTAATAATTAATATTGCCACTTAGGAGGCACAATGAACATTTGTAGCATTCCGGAAGATCTGAATGAAAATTCAGCCTCTGCCAAGGCTAATCATTTTAACTCTGTCCCATTTACTTCATCTGTAAAATGGGGATCCTATTTACACCTACCTGGCAGAAATGCTATGAGGATAAAAGGGGATAGTATTTGTAAACCACTTTGTGAATCTTAAAACCCTTATAGAAATACTTTAATAGCTAGTGTACTCCTTAAATGGTTCAATTGACTGGTTTATCTAAGGCAAGTAAGAGTTATGGCATTTCCTGGCTGGTCTCACAATTCTGTGGATGGAAGAGTCCTTCCAGCAGCTAGGAAGATTTGGGTCCCCTCTCTGGAGGAGCCAGGCTTTGTCTCTCTGGTCAAAGATTGTCTGTCTTTGTCCTAGTGGGGAGAGCATAGCTTCAGGGCTCAGGTAGACAAAACACCCCAGCCCAATTGGACAATAATAAACCAAATGCCCACAGGCACAGCTCTTGGCTGACTGTCTCCTTCCTTTCTGCTGGCCAGTTCCCATTCTCTCAGACCTTGCCTGGGGGCAGAGATCACTGCCTTTGTCAATATCTGTTAGTCTCCCAGCTCTGAATACAAATCTTCAAATTAGTGCCTTGGATTGATGACTGAACTTCTCTACCCTCACTTTCAAAAAACCTAAAAGAAGCCCAGAGAAAAGGACTCACCAGTTTTGATAAATTAAAGCAAAGGAAAAGGAACTTGGAAAAAAAGAAATTCCGTCTCTCAGTTTTCTGGCAGAGAGAAGAGAAAATGCCAACGTTGACGATTTTTGGTATTAGATAATAATCTTAAAGTCTTGTAACCCCAAACCCCCCAAACCAAGAAACAAACAAAAAACCAAGCTTGTATGGAATTTGCCTTCAAGAAGGCTAAGTGATTTTGTTCCAACTATTCAGGATTTTTTCTTTGTTTAAATTTTTATTTGTAAAGGTAAACATAGTTGTAATCATTCAGGAAAAAAATTTTTAGTACAAATTTTATATGATCACATTAACAGTTATATTACACAGGTAAGAATATTAACAATGTCGCCACTTACATTTGTATCACCCTTTTAAACAATAAAACCACTTTCCAATCTTTAGGAAGATAAGAATCCTGTGAAAAAAAATTTTGGTTAATTAATTTTTTTTATTTTTAGAAAAATTTTCCATGGTTACATGATTCATGTTTTTACTTTCCCCTTCACCCCCTCAACCTCCCCCCGCCCCCACATAGCTAACTTGCATTTCTACTGGTTTTAACATGTGTGGTCAGTCAAGATTTATTTACATATTATTGATAGTTGCATTGGTGTGGTCCTTTCAGGTCTACATCCCCAATCATGTCCTCATCAACCCAAGTGTTCAAGCAGTTGTTTTTCTTCTGTGTTTCCTCTCCTGTAGTTCTTCCTCTAAATGTGGGTAGTGTTCCTTTCCATAAATCCCTCTGAATTGTCCTGGGTCATTGCATTGCTGCTAGTAGAGAAGTCCATTATATTCGATTTTACCACATTGTATCAGTCTCTGTGTACAATGTTCTGGCTCTGCTCCTTTCACTCTGCATCAGTTCCTGGAGGTCTTTCCAGTTCACATGGAATTCCTCCAGTTTATTATTCCTTTGAGCACAATAGTATTCCATCACCAACATATACCACAGTTTGTTCAGCCATTCCCCAGTTGAAGGGCATACCTTTGCTTTCCAGTTTTTTGCCACCACAAAAAGCGCAGCTATAAATATTTTTCTGCAAGTCTGTTTATCTATGATCTCTTTGGGGTACAAACCCAGCAATGGTATGGCTGGATCGAAGGGCAGGCAGTCTTTTATCGCTCTTTGGGCATAATTCCAAATTGCCATTCAGAATGGTTGGATCAATTCACAACTCCACCAGCAGTGCATTTTGACAAATATTTTTAATGCCATCCAGTTTATAAATATTTACCAAATGCCTGCTAAATGCTAGACTTTGATGAGACATCTACAAAGACAGATGTTCTATTGAAAATGGCATCATTAAAACATTCCATAGTGGTTCAAATAATGGTTGGCTCCATCATAGACTACATCCCTAAAAAGAACTCTGTTTTAAAGGGAAAATACACACACGTGTATAGGTACGCAAAGAATATTCACATTAATTATGAACTGCATTCAGGCTTTATACAAGTGAGGTTTTTGAACTAATAAATTGCCCATTTAAGTCATCAGGTTTAAAGGATGGAGGATAAAACCATGACTCTTAACTTCTATCTAGATTTTTTAGCTTCAGGGATTTTTTTCTCCCTTCATTTCAAAACTGTAATTCCTATAGACTGAAAGCATGGAGTTGGAAATTGGAACATTTAGAAGCTTTTGGGAAGTAGCTAATAAAATAGTTAACTACAACACAGATAGTATATTAGAGAGGGTGCTTCTAAAGACCATTCATTTCAAGGTCTGGATTTAGCCCCAATAGAAATGTTCTTTGTGAGGCCAGTCATTGGGCAGTGATATCTATGAAGCAGAAGTCAGATCTGAATTCTGGCCTTTTTCTGCCATTATTTAGATGGGGTGCCCTCAGACAAATCATGACCTCTCAGCCTCAGTGTCCTTATTTGTAAAAGGATGATGTTTAACCATCTGTCCTCTAAGGTTTCCTTCAGTCCTCAAGGTCTGTCATTTAAATTAAACAAGAGAGCTAATAAAATGAGTCAAAAAATTGTTCCCTGAAGTAGGTGAAATATGCACCGTGTTGTATTTTTGACACTACTAATTTAATGTCCTTGGCAAATGTTTTTGCTGACTTCAGCTCAGTCAGAAACGTATTCATGAATTTCAGGTTATTTTGGCAGTAGCAGTTTTTCTTACTGGTCTTCAGAAAAGCACTCTTCACTTTTTGGTAAGTGAGCCTGTTTTAGTCCCATTGCTTTGCAGTAGAGGGAACGAAGGAAAAAAGAAATGAAATTTGAACTTTTCAGAAACTTTGTGCTTCCCCTAATTAGTAAATTCAGTCCATGTCCAGAAAAGCTAGAGGATAAAGACAACGGCCAGCAATGTGCCTGCTTTTCAGGTTATACATATTGATTCATTTTAAACCACCATCTCTCATTGGTATATTTTTATTATTATTGATTTTTCTCATTGGTTTCAGGAAACCGCCAATATATTAGCTGCCCACATAGCGAGGAAGTGGCAGCTTGAATTCAAGTCTAGGTTTTCTTACTCTCAAGCCAATGTTCTTCACATCATATCTTCTCACTTTATCTATCATCTGGGGATATTATTTGTACTAACTTACTGGGCTCTTGTGAGAAAAGAGAATCTCCAGGTTTATTTCTAAGAGCCTTTTCAACTTGGAGATTTTCTTTCCTGACCTGAACAAAATTCCTTTCTAAAAGATGGTGAAGACATTGAAGTGTAGTGGAATGATTATAGGATTTGGACTTTGAAAACCTGGGTTCAAATCCTTTTCCTGCCATATAGATTCTTTGTGACCTTGGCCAAGTCACTTAATGTCTTTTGCTTCTATTTCTTCATCTGTACATCAAAGGGTTTAGAAAAGATGACCTCTACAACCTCTTCCAGCTCTAATTAGATGATTCTCTGATTAAATGATCTTCCAGTCTTTAGTTTAAAAAGTGAGATAATCTAATAACTCCTCATGAAATCTCCATCACTTTTACTTGCTAGGAAGTTTTCCTCTAAATCTGTAATAATGATTCTCTTGACTTCAATTGCCTGAAGATAAAGTTTGTTACTTTTCACCTCTTCCACAGGGTTCTCTGGTAACACCCACCATGTATTCTCTTAAATTCTAAGCCTCCCTCCCCCAGTTCCATTACAAAGGAGTATTTGTTACCTCAAAGAGAGGTAACAAAAACAAATATAAAAAACATTTCCTCCAAAACCCCAGAATATAATCCCCACTTGTCACCACAGTCACTGAGAAGCATTTAAACCCACAATTCCAAATCCAAATCCTGTTTTGGTCTCCCTTGCCTTGTGTTTGGGTGCTCTGGTTTCCCTAGGCTTCCTTGAGCTAATTGCATATCCAGTCTCTAATATTGATCTCAAAGGTCCCCGTGGCACATTTCTCAGGTACAGACACTCTTTGTCTCTGTACCTAAAACTGAAAAGTATAAATAAAATAAGATTAAAACCTCAATCTTGTTTTTTGGTGCCCTAGAGCCAAAGATGAAGATAGTCTTCCGTCACCTCTCACTTCTGTCATCTCCTTTTGCCCAGAACAGGGAAAATCATTATCAGTTTGTACTCTGCCCTCCTTTTACCATAAATGGCAAACATTATGTTATTATTAGTATTTTGGTGGTGATGCTTATCCTCATCATCATCATCATTGTCATCATTGTCATTGTTGCCACCAGCCCATCCATACATCAAAATAATCCCAGATTCCTTGAAAAATAGACATGAGGCACTAAAGAAGATACATTTTTTGCCAAAGATATTCAGCACTGTGATGCAGGAGACCTGGTTCAGGATCCACTTCCATAGGATACTTTTCAGGACACCACCATTGCAGAAGAAAGGAGAAAGGCCATCAATGCATTGAGTGAATCTTCTATGGTGAATTTGACAGATAGGTGGTGTAGTGGATAGAAAGGACCTTGAACTTGAAGTAAAAAAGACCTTGAGTTCAAATTTTGTCTTAGACACTTACTAGCTACATGCCCTGGGGCAAGTCAGTCAACCACTGCCTGCCTCAGTTTCCTCATCTGTAAAATTTGGATAATAGATGAGATAATAATTGTCAAGTTTTTAGCATAGTGCCTGGTGCATAATAGGCTCTCAGTAAGTATTTGTTATGAGAAAAAATTGTAGAAGGATCTGTATAATGATGTCAGATGCACAGACATAATTAGATTACAATCCTCCTTTACCCCAAAAGGAGTTTTTAAGTTGATGAGATCCTGTATCCCTTTGAGTTGGGTATTACATTTTATGATTATGCTCCCTCAAGTCCAAGTAAAACCATCTCTAATTCAATGCTACAAACTTCTTTGCCAAACTCTCACAAAGAGAGATATGATTGCCTTTAGGTTTTTTTTAATATTGTATTTTTTTCTGATTACCTCAGACCTCAATTTGGTTCTAAGAGCAGCCCTCCTTTTTTGAACCCCTCCACTCCTCACCCCAAAAGAAATATCTGCTTGGAGAATAGACCTTATTCCCAGGGTTATGCTAAAGATTTGAAATGAAAATCACTGGTTTCAGTATTACCATTGCTCCCTACTGCTTTACACGTGGATCCTACTTCACATATATTTCAATGTTCCCTTACTAAATGGAACACATTAGGTAATGGAATGTTTTGTAAAATTTTAATTTGCTGTGGTTCCTCTCTTGAGCTTCATGATATCTGCAAGTTTACAGCTTATGTAGTAACCAAAAGGCGTTTAGAATCTTTTGGGAACTATTATTGTAAGCTGGAAAAATCAGGACTACATACTGCTCTATTATTATTACTATTAAAGGCAAATTGACAGTCATAGAGTGGAGGGAAGAATCACTTGAATATATTTAATGTGTGAACTGAGACCCCCAAATACATGAATGGACCTGAAATCCTGTTGCCAAACTATTCAATAAGGATATTTACTTTATCAATTTTCGGCATAATCTTGCTCACCCTCAGCTATTCCTCACATGTAATGTTTTAGACCATTCTTCTAGGTTTAGAGTTTTTATGTAAGCTTTAAGGATTTTTTTGAGATTTTAGAGGAAAGAAGAGTTTCTTTTTTATTCAAAGTCAGCAGTTATCTCTTGTTTATGCAATACTTAACCTTTCATAAAACACCCCATGGTCTTTGGAATTCAGGGAGAAATTAGGGCTAGATGATGTTAAATCACTCCAGAAGGACCTTTGCTGGTTCACAGGTTAGGCAACTATAAATATTTTTGGATTTTTGCCTTTTTCACTGGTATGTATTTTTCTCACCTTCTGACACTCAAAGGGATGCTTTCTTTTCTTTCTGAAGTTTAATTTGGCTCAGCCATTGTAAAAGAAGGAGGAATCACCATATGATTAGGTTAAGACCAGGATCTATTTCTGCACCTAACTTTGAGGTGCTCCACTTGTTGGCATACTCAGGATTCATGACCTGAAGTCAGGAAGACCTTGCTTGAAGTTTTATCTCCATCAGTGCCATCACCATCACGTAACTTCTCTGAGAGAGTTTCCTCGTTTTCATGGTGGAGAGATTTTCTAAAATAAGGGTTCTCAATTTGGGGTTGATGAATTTTTAAAAAATTGCTAAGTTATTAACAAAACAATTGTTTTCCATTGTAATCCTATGTATTTTATTTTATATATGTTACAAAACATTATTCTAAAAAGGGGTCCATAGGCTTTGCTAAGTGCCGAAGTGATCCATGAAACAAACTGTTAAGGATCTCCTTCTGAAACACATCTCCATTAAAATGGACGCATTCATTTGTTTTGAATGTGAATTCTACTTTAACCTCTCAAAATATAAATTAGTGACACATGCAATTGATGAAATATCATCCTTAATACTTGCCATATTAGTTAGGATTCACTGAAAAGACAATGTCTTTGTTTTGCTTCACATAGATTTTCAACTGGAATCATGATTTCATGATCCATTAACCCAGGGACATTTTTATTCATATCCTACATTTTACTCCAACTTTTCTCATTTCCTGTGAAATATTTAATGAAGAAAACATCAAAACCATAAAGTTCATGGTTAACCAGACAGAGAAAAGAGAACATTCTGACTTGGAAGTTTATATTCAGTTTTAAGAAAGTCTCTAAATTGAAAGTGCCTTCTGTTGCATCACAAAATTCTAAATTAAGTTTAATGAGTAAGGAAACATTTCTTAAAGGACAGTAAAAAAGAAATACTTTGGAGAGTCATTTGGGCTGATGAGGCTGGTATATTCAAGATATTAAACCAATATTAAAGAAATGGCAAATGTGCTACAAGGGTTCCATTACTTCAAGGAAACAGACAGTTGCCTGGAAGACAGAAAAGAATGAGTTTATACTTGGTATGACAGCTCCGTGCAGCTCTCTGGCTGTTCATTGCCTAGACTGCCTTGTCACACTGAGTACTTGGCATCTGTAGTGTCTGTTTAAGTTAACAAGTAAAGAGAAATAAATTGTCAGGTAGTTGCTTTTGTGTTTCAAACGCCTAAACAATCGATTCAACTATGCAGTCACCATCTAGAGTCTGATTTTGTTTGCATTTCACTTCTCTCTCTCTCTCTCTCTCTCTCTCTCTCTCTCTCTCTCTCTCTCTCTCTCTCTCTCTCTCTCTCTTTCCCTCTCCATCTCCATCTCTCCCTCTCCCCTTTTCCCCCTCTCCTGAGTTTGTCACAACCAAGTGAAATGCAGACATAGAACACTCTGTTCATTAATTGTTAAAAATAACATCATAGCAACCAGGGTAGTTTTCTGACAATCTCAGCCAAGGCAAAGGTGTTCTAAATTTTATAATGGGAGCAATTCTCCTTGCAGAGAAATGTTTCCAACTTTACAATTGCTGGGTGACTCAGATTGTTGTCACAAGTCTATCTCTTCTTAGATAGATTGTCCTTTCTGGAGAAATGCCAGACCTTCAGAGAACAGCAGGGTTTCAGTGGTGAGAAAGATTTAAGTAATAGTTTATTTCAATTTTCTCTACCCTCTCTTTAGATCTTCACCACTAGGGTT
>NC_058134.1:51275429-51307103 GCF_016433145.1 Gracilinanus agilis | reverse complement strand
AATTTGACTAGAATATCGAAATAGCTTTTGACCAATTTTCTGAAGGAGATGGCCATGGCTTTTGCAGAAATGTTGGGGCAAAAAAGGATTAGGGCCCACACCACTATGAACCTTTTGGCTAAAGTTTGAAACATGACAGACTATCTTAAAGCTTCAACTGAATTTTAAAGTTTTTTTTGAGTTTGTTAATTTTGTGTTATAAAAATTTAAATAATAATTAAATATATTTAAATTAAAATTTTTAATAAAACTAAAAAAAATTAAATATTTTTATAAAATTAAATTTAAATAAAGGCAAATATTTTAATAAATTAAATGTAAATTAAAAATTTTAAATTCATTTTTATAATATTAAGAAATTCATAAACTAAAAACTTTTACTTAATGAAAAATCTATTTTCTCTCTCTCCTACTTTTCCCCTACTGCAACCCACATTGTAGGGAAGAGGGAAAGGGAAAACAAAACCCTTGTCACAAATATTTATGGTCACACAAAACAAATCCCCATATTGGCCATGGCCAAAGAATTTATGTCTTATTCTATACCCTGAGACTGTTTCTTCTTTTGGGATGGTAGATAGCATTCTTCATCATTGATCCCTTGGAATCATAGTTGGGCATGGCATTTATTAGGGTTTTTCAAGTCTTGTTTGAACTGTATTTTTAAAATATGACACCTCAGATAAGGTTATTTTGCTTTTCCATTTATTTGAAAATGAGCATTTCTGACTGTATTAAAAGACAGTTCTTTTCTGCATTCTATCAGCAACAGTAGTGCAATGACATCAGTGAATTATTATCTGTGTTGACTTCACTTACTGTCTTTTTTCATAAGCCATTCCAGGTGTCTGGATATGAATCTTTTTATGATTGTATTTTTAAGTTGTTTCATAGTAAACAATAACATCAGAATATTTGTCTTGGTGAGTTTAGTGTTTACACCAACATTTTTTTAGAATTGTGATTTCACTGTTATTGAGCATCCAAAATGAAGACATTCTCTTCACCAATGCAGAACAACACCTTCTGTTCAGCTTAGAGTAATAGAGATTTTCTCGGGGGCACCAAGAGTTTATGTAACTTTCTCAGCTTATATAACTTGTTAAAGATGTTTAACTGTGTCTGGATGTATTCTACAAAATTGGCTGTCCCTGACAGTTCCCTCATTGTTCCAGATTCAATTAAGATGCCTGGGTTCAAGGTGGATTAACAACCCTTAAAAGCCTTCTGCTGCTTTCCAGCTACAATCCAGCTTAATTTATTGTCTTTTCTCCAAGCCCAACTCTTTTACTGTCTAGTGTTGATCACCCTTTTCTATTCTCTAAAGAAAATATGCATTTCTGATCCACTTTTTACTTTCAAATGATATGTTTAATTGCTTCTCTTTTGTTATGTGTATATTTCAAAGGAGTTACCCTGCCCTGGCAATCCCTTCTCATTGCACTGTATAAGTGTGCTGTATAGCCATTCAAAACTATATATAGGGAGTGGTTAGGTGGTTAGTGGATTGAGAGCCAGGTCCAGAGATGAGAGGTCCTGACTTCAGATCTGACCTGGACACTTTCTAGCTGTGTGAACCTGGACAAGTCACTTATCTCACCTTCCCCATCCTTCACTGCTCTTCTGCCTTAGAACTGATACACTGTAGTGATTCTAAGACAGAAGGTATGGGTTTATACAGAATGTATATACTTGTAAGTGTGTAAGAATAAGGTCTGATCCTTATTGTAGAGGGACTTATAATTTGATAAAGAGGAAGATAATCAAAGGCCTTTAGGTGAAAAAACAATTCAGAAATACAGGGTAGCATAGTTGGTGATCCTAGGCATTGTCTTGGGTCATCATTGACCCCACTGATAAAGGTAGCCTTTTTTTCAGTCCTCATTCTTCCCAAACTTTCCTCTCCAATTGACATTCTTGAACACCTTTGCCTGAATCCCCATCAGCTCTTACTGGTTTAAGTATTAATCTCTATATGAATTACTCCAAGACCCATGTATCAAGCCATTTTCACTCCCCTGAGGTTCAGTCTCTCNTTTTTTTGCATACTTCATTTAATCATTTATTTATACTTAAACTGCATCTTCTTTTTTCTTTTTTTGAAATTTTATTTATTAATAGAATTTATCCACAAGTGTCCCAACCCCTCCCAACCCTCTATGTGTCACAGAGGGCACATGATATTTTATATTTTAATGTTTCTCAATTTATAACATTATGAAGAATGGAATAATATAGATCAAGTATATAATAATTAAAAAATAAAATAAAATAAAAACAGCATTAGGTTTTTATAGCCTGTTTCCAATCTTTGTAGTATAAATGGGATTTACTGACATTTATATCTATTTCTATATTTCCTTTTGTAGGGGAGTTGGCTGTATCTTTGTTGAAATGATCCAAGGAGTTGCTGCTTTTCCAGGAATGAAAGACATTCAAGACCAACTTGAACGAATATTTCTGGTAAGTTCTCTAAATAACTGTTTCTAGAGAAATGGGCTTCTAACGTTTTTATTTTTCATTTAATGACTTATGGATACAGTGATTGATATAATACCACTTGAAAAAAATCATTTGTTGTGCCAAAAACTGATACTATACTCAAGAGCAAAAAAAATTAATATTAAATTATGAGACCAAATGCTATCTCTAAATGCCATTATCAAAAGGATATCATCCCAGGACAGCAGTTTAAATGTTCACTGAACAGAAATTGGGATCCAAGCTCATATTTATTTACAAGATTGCAAATAAAAACAAATAAATAGAGAATTTGTTATATAAACTTTAAATAAAATAAATGTTAAAATTGTTTTTACATTTAATTGGAAAAAAATAAATATTATTAAAAAAAGAAAAGTACCATCTGAACTGCTTTTCCATTATGCAAGTTTCTGGTTGGTCAATAATTATCTAAAGTGAGCCCTATGATACAGATTCCAGTGCTCTTGGTGGCCATATGTACTGTAGAGTCTTCATTATCTATTATGAAACAATTGAAAACTTTAAAGGACTTTATAAATGTCCTTGTTATATTATTATCATCATCATTTCTACATAGGAATCTGGTGATAGATATTAGTCGATGAGCTAATAAACATTTATTATGCACCTACTATGTGCTTGGGACTGGGTTAAGCACTGGAAATAGAGACAAAAGACAACCCCTGCCCTCAAGGAACACACAATTTGATTATTGAGACAACAAGCAAATGACTATGTTCAAATAAGTTATACTGGATAAATGGGTAATAATTAAAAGAAGAAAGGTACTTGAATTAAGAAAGGGTTGAATTAAGGCTTCCTCTAGAAACCCTATTTCCCCCTTTCCTCCCTTCAGACCTACATGGTAGACACAATGCTCACTATCCGCAGGAAAGATGTATAGGTATATGAAGACTCTTCTATTCTTCTCTCCACCCCTCAAAATTAAACAACAACAACAACAACAACAACAACAACAACAACAACAACAACAACAACAACAACAACAACAACAACAAAAGCAGAAAATCCCTGCCTTCTGTTTTAGTATCAATTCAAAGTCAGAAGAGCAGCAAGGGCTAGGCATCTGGGGGTAAGTGACTTGCCCAGGGTCACATAGTTAGTGTCTGAGGCCAATTTCAACCAGGACTTTGTATCTCTAGGGCTGACTCTATCTACAATGCTATCTAGCTACCCTCTTCTACTCTTACCATACTGAGTCTGGGTCTTTACAGCATTAATTAAAATTTTTAAAAATTATTTAAAATTAATTCAATATATAAAGCATTTTATTATACATAATTAAAATATATAAACTTTAAATTAAATAAAAATTTAAATTTAACAATAAAATTAATTAAATTTAAAAAATTAATAGAAAATTAAAATTGATTAAAATTTCTAGAAATTATGCTTTCTGGTCTCCTAGGAATTACTGATCACCTTCTATAACCAAAGACAATTATAAAATCAGATCCCTATATTGTTCATTTGTACTTGAAGACTTAAGTATGGCTTTTATTAGCATTCACTTTTCCAAAACTGCATTGATTATGATTCTTTGCTCTTTTTTTCTATTGGCCTTTAAAAAATTCCTCTAAGGCTTTTTAAATGTAAGCGTGATAGAAGTACTTTCCTAGAGAGAAAATTGGTAGTTATTTTTAAAACCTACGGAAACTAGTGTCAGTTTATCAAAAGTAGTTTTTTTTTTTCAAAATTCAGCTTATTTTTGGCATATTTTGCTTCCTTTGGGACTTTTTTTTTTCTTACCATGTAGTAATCTTCAATATGTTGTAATTAACCTGGGAGCTGTAATTAACCAGACTTTATTTCCTGGATTCCTCTTTTCTCTCTTCTTTCTTACCATTTCTGTGCTCCTCATCATCACTTGGAGATAAGGGAGATGAAACTGTGCCAGAATGAATTTGGCTGTTTGCTTACAGATCTGGTCAATGGAGTTTCGCTTTTTTTTTTCTTTTCCTATATAAATATAAATAAATTCAAAATGAGGATTTGAATATCAAATATCTAAGTTGGGGAAGTCCTTTTACATTCTGTGACCAATCTATCTTTACAGAAATTCTATACATTACTCCTCACTCTGTTCTGGCCAAACTATGTCACTTGCTCTCTGTGCCATTCTTTCTCTCCTCCATACTTTTGCCCAAACTGCCTGCTTTGACTAGAATGTTCTCTGTCTTCATCTCTACCTCTTAGCATTTCTGTCTTCCTCCATATCTCAGTGACCTTTTGAATAAAATCATTCCGGATCCTTCTATCTGCTACTACTACACCACTCAAAATTATTTAGATATGTTTAATGGCAGGTTAGGGCAAATACAGTGGGAAATAACATTGGTTTTGAAATCAGAAAGCCTGGGTTCAAATCTCAGATATACCATTTAACATCCATGTCACTTAACATTTCTGGGCTTTAATTAAGAACTTTGACTTGAAGTAGACTTCAAAAATAAACATTAGGGGCATCTAGATGGTTCAGTGGATTGAGAGCCAAAATCCAGGTTCAAATCTGACCTCAAATACTTCCTAGCTGTGTGACCCTGGGCAAGTCACTTAACCCTAGTTATCTAGCCCTTACAGCTCTTCTCTCTAAGAACCAATTTAGTATTGATTCCAAGGTGAAAATTAAAGAAAATTAACAAATTAAAGTATGTCTGAAACTAAAATGTTTTTTGAAAATATTTACCCACATCTTAATTTTTCTTTATCTTCTATTCTGAGCTTTCCCATTTGTTGGAATTCCTTTATTACTCATTGGACTTTATTCATTTTTTCTTTAGGATCTCAGTATTAGTTCAAATAATTTTACTTTGTTACTTTTTTTGCAAACTTTTTTTTGCAAAACTTATTCTTAAAAGATGTAAATCATTTAGAAGGAATTGCAAAATTCTTTGATATATTTTGGAAATTGAATTTGGAGGGAAATACCTATTTCCTTGAGCTAAATTTCTGAAAAATCTTACATGCTAATTGCATGAAAGAATAGATTATTGAATTGCTTGAAATAGCCCTGTCAAAGGGAATACTTAAAATATTTATTATTTATGGAATTAACTGATTTCCCAATAGGCACAATCACACTGGGTTGCTTCCAAGAGGTTTTGCTCCTATTACTTAAGTTTATGGTTCATTTTAGTACTTTTTTATGAGCATCCAGAGACTTTTGGGAAATGTGTAGTCTTTTAATAAATCAAAGAAATAAATAATTGCAATTTCCCCAGAGAGTGCATGAAATTATTGATGCAGGAGACTATTGTCTCTTATTAGAGAGCAGAGACCTTTAATATGCAGGTAATTATTGTGATGGATGTTAATAGCTCCTACAATTGCTTTGGCTGCTTCCTGCTATAGATCTGGAATACCTTTTAAGGGTGAAGAGCCTTTTTTGAAGATGAGGAGAATTTTCTGTCTCCCCCAAAAATTATTCCTTTAAAATTGGGCAACCTGATGTTTAGTTTTTAAGAAATCAGTCAAATAGAGTCAAAATACTATAATCTGCCAACCTATTTTGGAAATCATTGGTTCAGTTTGAAATATTTCACTTAAAAAAACAAGGCAAGGATTAAGTTTATTTTATAAATTAGTCTCAACATCCAGAATATACTGGTTCTGTTCTGACTTCTATTGGATCTCTTTGAGGAAGAACTGTTGCAGATTCAGTAGGGCTGAATTGATGGTATGCTATTATGTCATAGTCTAACCTATTGTATTTTAAAAGCTAATCATGGGCCCCTTCAAATAGGACTTAGACTAGAAATAGCAAAAGACTCTTAACCAAAGTAGCAGTTATGAGTTCCATTCTGATTTAAGCATTATTAAGCAAATAATCAGTTTTAAAATAATAAAATGAGGGGATTATTCTTGTTCTCTATGTATTTTAACAGGAGGATTACATTCATTCATTTTCTCTGTGAATTATATACAGAAAGGTAGCTAATAACTTTAGAGCACAAAATTAATCAGGTTAATCCTACCCCCGACAACTAATACAATTAACTATCTTACACTAAGTATTTTTTAAATTCTGATAAGAAATAAGAACCATAAAACAAAAGCATTTTTTTCTTCACTGGGTTTTTTTTTGTTTGTTTGGGTGAGTTGTATTTTATTTGGAGGACTGAGTTTGAGGGGAGAAACTCAAAAGAGAAATTATCATTTTTATGGATAGCATCTGCAATGACATAATTCCAAGAAACAATGTAAGGGGCCAAACAAAGCTGAGATTGGGGTTGGCAAAGTAGACAGCCCCCTCAGGGTGTGTCTTTGGGGAACTCATGAAGTTTGCTATTTAATACTGCACACATTTCTGATGCCAGAAAATTCCACAGTCTGTGGCATGTGAGTATTTATTCTGTGATAGGTTGTAGGTTTTCAGTGATGGTTCTGATGGATAGTAACATGGTGGGGCCAATTTTCTAATGTGGGGGTGGGACACTGCAATTTTAAAAGCCTTGCCCAAGGTGCACACATGCCTCATTCTGCCTCTGGTGGCAATGATAAATGTATTCCATGAGATGCGCTTTGTCTGATCCGCCTTCAGCAATACCATTTTCAGAGATTTTATGACGTAGTGTCATGAGAATAACTGATGACAAAACATTGCTTCACGCACTGGTTAAATAATAAATGAGTGAAAAACTAATAAGATTTCTTTTTCTTGCAAATTATTCTCATGCTCAGGAAAGAAAGAACACAGAACAATCAGTAATAATTTTTAAGGAACTGCTAAAATCTGAATAAATGATTTTTGACATCCTGTGGACAACAACTCTCATGTCAATATCAAGACATTTCAAGTACTTTTCTCCCTTTTAAAAAATGTATTACAGGATACCTGCTAATAAAATGGGCAGTATCACTGTTTTCGAGTTAAGTATGTTAAAAGCCTACAGAATGAGGATTTGGGGGGAAAAACTTTTTCCCTTATTTTCCACCTTTTCCCCTTTTTTGAACAGTCATGAGCTACAGCATTATGAAGGAGCAGCCACCAAGGTGGCAGTCTTAATGTCATAGCGGCAGCTAATTCCAGGTCTCTAATGATCATTGACTTCTACTCAACCAAGATTGAGGAATTGGAATCAGTGAACCTTTAGACTGATTCAGATCTTCCTTTCTCTTAATGTCTGCTTTACCCTATTATTCTCCTCTCATAAGTGTGAGCATAAAGTTCTCAGGCATGTCATAATGTCATTTTAGTTGTGCGCTAATTTGTATTAATTTCATTGGCACAGTATATAGAAGATAATCTTCCTCTGCATCAATGTGGTTATTTTTACAAAGTTAGAAACAAATTATTTTTGAAAACTATTTCTTTTGCTCCCTGGATATATGGATATTCTTGACAGGTCAGATTTCTTCTCTGAGTCTCTTTGTTTGTCTGAGATATCATTTGAGATCTGGTGGCCATGCTTTCCCATGGACCATTTGTGCACATTTGCCCTACATGAGACCCGATGGTGGGCTTGATCCTTTTTAAGTTATCATCCATTGACATGAATGTTCATCTGGGAATCCTGTCCTCACTATGTAATTCAATGAAATAAGCATTTTCTACATACCTACTATTTGCCAGACACTGAGATTATAAGAAAAAAAAAGAAAAGAAAGAGAAAGAAAGAAAGAAAGAAAGAAAAGAAGGAAGGAAGGAAGGAAGAAAGAAGGAAGGAAAAAGAAAAAAGTTTTTATCCCAAGGAGCTTATAAATTCTACTAGGGAAAAACAATACACAAATCCACAAAGAGGTCAAATACAATATCTATATCTATCTATAGAGATAGCTAGTAACTTCTTAAGGCATTGGCTTTGGGAGAGGGGTGGTATCAGCAACTAGTGGGGATTAGGAAAGTTTATTTAGGAGACTGGCACTTGAATCACAAAGGGAGCTCCTTGGGAGAAAGCCATTTCTAAATCTAGCCACTTGTACTCCAGCCATCTTCCTCATCTCATTCCCATTGGAATTTGAATTCTGCCCCTGAGATTGTAGGCTTTTGATAAGTGTTTGAAGCCTTCACTTTACTTTCTAGCCATTTCCAAACCATGTCAGTGCTTGTCCACATAATTCCTCCTTCTCTCACCTTTCCCCTTATGTGTTGCCTTCTATCAGAATAGAAGTTTCCTGAGATCAGGGAATTGTCTTTTTGCCTATATTTGCCACCCTAGCATTTGGCACAGTGTCTGGCATGGACTAGCTGCTTAATTGACTGCCTTTTCATTTATTCATTCACTCACATTCAGGGTTAGTAGTGAGTCTTTAAGAAAGAAGGTATGGAGGTCTTCCTAAACTTTTGTCATTGAAGTGATGTTAAATCTATGAGGATGGATGAATTTTCATTAATGGGTCTGTCTAGATGAATTACAAAAGAAGGCCAGAGACCTCTGAGCCTTTAAGGATGCCCATAATGATTTCCAAATTCTTGTATTATTCCCTCTGACCCAGCCAAATCAGACTCTTTTCTCTATTCTCCAAACATGCCTTGGATTATACTTCTTGTCTCATCAACTTTAGTCTTGCCTTTTTGTCCTTCCTCTGTGCTACATAAATTCCTAGTTCCCAAGGCAAAAGACTTATCCATTTCTTCCTTTAATTCTTCACATATTGAAATGTTTGTGTTAGTTGGTAATTATTCAGTTCATAGCAAAAAAAAAATCAAAACAAAAATCTCTCCTGATGTCTACTCTCTCCCATCAGGTCTTTCATCTCAGAACTCACATGGGACCTTGTTTTGCTTTTCTCTATCATGCTAATTCTTTGCTATTATGGTTTATGATTGTTCACGTATGTTATCTTATTCCCCATTAGGAAAGAGATGATGCCTTCTGTTTTCCCAACATGTAACATGATGTTCTGCACATACTAGGCACTGAAAAAGGGTTTGTTAAAAGAAGAAGAAAAATGCATTAAGGAATAGAATTTAATAAACACAGTTCAAGGAGGGAGATCAGGAGGGTGTTGTGACCCAGAAATGAGAGAAAAAAGTGATCCCACCATTACACGAATTAGATGAGGATGAGAATAAAGCAACGTGTACAATTCAGGGAGTCACTGGTGAGCATGGATCCAGTTAGATGGAGGATGACAAAGGAATTCAGATTGCAGAGAGTTGGGGGGAAACTGGGAGGAGAGGCAATGAAACTCACTAGTTGAGATAGACAACTCATTTACGTGAAATGAGAAATAGTTAAAAGGGAAGAATCCAGGGAAAGAGAGGGAGAGATTGAATGCTTTGGAGAGAAAGGAATTGAGCGATCCATAAACAGGTCCTGTAGATGAATGTTCTAATAAAGAATGGGCTGTGCTTATTAAGTATAATGGAAATGTTGGCAGCAAACTTTAGCAGACTCATTTATCTTAAGACAAAGTAGTACAGTATCGCAGCCTACCACAGTCTAGCTTACTGACATTTTCATTTTCAAGGGAACTTATATTATCAAGATGCCCGATCTGTTGTTTATAGAAAATTTGGACTAGCTCAGGTTGCAGACTCATTTGCCCCCAGATACTGTTGAATTTTACCATCATATATTTTCTTCAAAAGGCTGGATGAGGAGAATGCTATGAACCTCCATGCTGGGACTGAAAAATGACATAATCACTGATAGCAATTGTAGCCCACTAGCCTGATCCTTGTCAAATAAGACTTTCTTCCAGGTACACGGAGTTTCTAATGCTGGCAGCGCGCTTCCACTTTGTGTCCTTCCATCACACTAGTGGTGAATTATTTGTGAAATGAAGGTTGCTCATATTTGTGGGATTATTTTCTAGTCTTTATATATATTTATGTATATTATATATATATATATGTTACACATGGTAACATATATATACATATATGTATATATACATATATATAAACATACACTTTGGAGTTTCCTTACCTTACTAGTGATATGTTGAGTATACGCTATACTTCCTATTAAGGCACCAGATATCACGGAATACTCAAATTCCATCAGATGGATAA
Organism: Gracilinanus agilis; assembly: GCF_016433145.1. NCBI lineage: Eukaryota > Metazoa > Chordata > Mammalia > Didelphimorphia > Didelphidae > Gracilinanus > Gracilinanus agilis. The sequence continues at coordinate 51,296,638 of NC_058134.1, read as the reverse complement.
TATAGATAATTCTGAAGTTGTGAGCATCACTTTAATATGTCCTCTGCAATTTTTAAATTCTTGTCTTTGAACTTCTGGTGTTTAGCACAGTGTTAGGCAGAGTAGGTGCTCATTAAATGCTTGCTATTTGATTTAGCAACCAATGATTTAATGTTAATATTTCCTTCATTCATTACACTAGTACCAATGGTCCTAGGCTTTTATTTTTAAAATATCTTTTCTTAATGCCTTTTGTTTTTATATTGCAAACATTTTCAGACTTAAACCCACCTTTTTTACCTTTTCCCTTCACTTTCATTTATTTCCAGTTGAGTCTTTCTTTGTACCAAAGATAGACAGATAAGCCAAACCAACAGATACAGTGACCAAATCTGAGTGTATGCAATTACCAATGTCTTTAAGAGGCTGTAAAATCTGATCTTCAGTTTGTTGGTGTTTAATAGACGTTGTGAAAAGAAAATAATTATTTTCCATTTATCTCTAACTAAATATTTCTTGATTTGATTTGGCTTGAAATGAAACTAAATAGAGAATCTATTCATTTGGAAGAAGGAATTTATGACTCTTGGAGACTTATCTTTCATCAGCATTACATTACAAATTTTTAGCCTATTTAGCTTATTGGAATGTCTTAAAGATGTTTTCATTTATTCGTTCAGCAAAAATAAAAAAATGGAGCTCCCTATGCAGTATGCATTCTACTAGGCACTATAGAAAACAGAACAATGAATGAGGCATGATCATTTCCTCCAAGGAATTAATAATCTAAGAGGTGAGATAGGAAATATGTAATAAATAAGTATAGGCTACATAGTATATGTATAAGGATATATAAGAATAAGAGAGACTTGTATTTAAATCCTGCCTCTCAAAAAATTTTTTTAAAAATACATCTTCCCCATCACACTTAATAGCTGTAGGATGATAAATCAGCAAAGCTACTAACATTTCTGGGAGCATATTTCCACATTTTGCTTTTACTTTGTACCCTCTTTCCTCAGAAATGGCCAGACAGTGGCTTGGTATATAGTATTTGTTCTTGGTCAGTCATTTCAGCTGTATCTGATTCTTCATGACTTTTGGGGTTTTCTTGGGAGAGATCCTAGAGTAATTTGCTATCTTACATTTGTAGAAACTTAAACAGGGTGAAGTGACTTGCCTAAGGTCATACAACTAGTAAATTTTGCCAGGAAAATGAGGCAAGTCTTCAAAAAAGAATTGGTATTGGAGTCCAGTCAATTCTAACAGCCAGTCAAGATCAAGGAAAGCCAGAGGAATGGAGGAGAACACATAAGGAAAGAAATGGAGGGAGGAGAACTACTTGGGATTACTTGGGAAACAGTAAGGGTTTTGGGTGCCCAGTAGAAGATTCTAGGTCTGATTTTATTGGCAATTCATAAAACATTTTTTGGTGGCAACTAGGTGGCCCAGTGGATAGAATGTATTTTCATTTGCTTCAGGCCACCTTGGAGAGTTTTGAGGGTGGGTTTGATGCCTTGTTAAGAGTATTGGACTATTATGGTCCTAAGGAATAGTTAGTTTAACCCTTTATGCATCTATTCTCCCCAAATTCCTGTGATTTCTTTTGACAGCCAGAGGTGTCTGTTTTTAAATGTATAGAATGTGGAATTTTGAATAGTCCATATAGAACTAATTTCCTGGTTTAGTTATCTAATGCAGAGTGTCAGGAATGATGTGTCGTACATCCACCAGGAAATGCCAACTTTTAGTGCTGTGTGTTTGGCCTCAATTAATTTTAAACAATAGTAGAAATCAGAATTAGCTTTCCTCGTTGGCCAGTTTTTTGATGAGATTGCTGATTAATGTCCTTCTGTAATTCTACTTATATTTTAATTCTGAAGTCATAATGACAAAGACATTGTCTGCTTAGAAACTCAGAGGTCAGAGAGAGTAATCAATTAGTCAGTCATTCAGCAAGCATTTATTAAGTGTGTACTGGGAGTAAGGCATTGTGCTAGGTACTAATAAGCATGATACTTAATGCAAATGATATTAAGGAGAGGGTGATTATTTTTCTATTCTCTTTAATAAATATTTATTACTGAATTTTGGGCAGGGCAATCACAGGTATTCATCATAGTCAGAAAGAGGGAAGAAACTTGAAAATGCACCATAATCCTGATTGGAAATAGGGGCAGACGAGCTAGGATCAATAAGAGTTCTTATATTTGTAGAAAATTGTCCATTTACAGATAGAGATGCTTTACTCATAGAATTAAATAGTTGTTCATTAAATGAACTGACAATTTCATGAATAAAATTCCCTGACTGATAACATCCAGTTAGGAACAGTTAAAACCCATTCATAGGGAGTAAATAGGTAGCTCAGTGGATTGAGAATTAGTCCTAGAGGTAGAAAGGTCCTGGGTTCAAATTTGTCCTTAGATATTTCCTAGCTCTGTTACCCTTGACAAGTCGCTTAACCCCCATTACCTAGCCCTTACCTTGGAATAAATAGACCTTGGAATAAATACACAGTATCAATTCCAAAATGGAAGGTAAAGGTTAAAAAAATTCATACTTTTAGCTTTTAATTTGATGATCATAATAATTCATATTTCTCTAACATTTATGGTTTACAGACATGCTTCATGACAACACTTTAGTGTAATGTGAGTGTTATCATCTTACAGATGAGGAGGCTGAGGATTCTAGAGGTTGTGGATTTTAAGAGCCAGAGTGTACTAGTATTTTAGGCACTTCTGATTTCAACTCCAAGAAGAGAAAACCATTAAAATCAAACTAATGCCCTTCAGCATGAGGACCCTCAGTTCTTCCCTTGACCTGCCAGTAGAGATGTCTATCTAAGCTATCATTCATTGTTTTTTCCATATGTATTTATTTTGCCTCTAACTAAATGATTAGTCCTGGAAGGTAGAGCTCTTCCTCTATTTAATTTCTTTCTCCTGCAGCCTTTAATCAGAGGGCTTTACAACTAACAGGTGCATAATAAATGTTGGTTGGTTCTTATGACCATAAGCTGCTGAACATTTCACAGATTATTGCCTAATTAGGAATCTTGAGGATGATGATGCTACGTGTTACTTAAAAACAAATGATTTCCTAATCTAATGACCATTCCAAAATAGGCTACGATACTTCGTAAGTTGTATGTCGGGTGGTATTTTTAGGGTCTTCAGCAGGCATGACTTTTTGAGAAAAGAGAGTTTTCATTTTGTTTTAACCATTTCCAAAATGAGAGATGGTTTCTTTTTTGGCTTAAAAAGCAAGCTAATGAATTTAATGAGCTGAAATTTTCCTCCTAAATACCCCATTAGTTCTTCCATTAGTCTGATAAGATACAACGCATGAACAGACTTTAAATTTTAACATAAAAATGACATTCAAATCAAGCTTGATTGTATTGAAAATCAATAAAAATAATTGTCAGTTCGAAGCAAGTAAAACTCATTATTGAATGAATCTAGGTTGTTTGTGGTTCTCTTCCCACCTTTGTCCCCAGTAGAGAATAATTAGCACAATTAAAAAAAAAATCTGAGGGATACATTGCATAGGTCCTCCCACCTTTGGCAGAGTTACAAATGGCTTATTCTCCCCATAATATAATTTATGGATTTTGATTTGATGATTCAGAAGGTAAGACATATATATTCATTGAAGCTTTAGTGTATTTCTAGCTTAGAAAAGTCCAGTGAGATTTTATTGAACTTTTCTTCCTAGTAATTAGGACAATGAAGATCAAGTAAGTGTCTTCCAAAGTGCAGTAGGAAAAAGAACAAAAAACGTAATTGTGAGTTTTGGATTTTTTTTTTGCAGTACCTTGTCCTGTAATTAATTGCTCAGTACTTTTCTACTTGTAAGTAGCTACTCATTTTTATTAGAAATGCTTAGTTATGAAACTCTCTGAGTGGTATGTGGCATAGCCTTGATCTTCTCCAAATGCAGAACAAAACAAGACACATGCAAGATATTAATTTTGATTATTTAACATCTTTGAAGCAACCCTCATAGACCTTTAAAATGCTCTTCTTGATCCTCATGTAGAGTCATTATGATCTTATTGGCACTGGTACACCATCCAATGGTGTGGGTGGCAACTCATCCAACCTTTTCCTCCTGTGTGCATCTCATGGCTACATCTTTCCAAAAATCCTCAATAACCACAAGGAATTGGCCCAATGTCTAGGCAATCCTATTTTAGAACTCTTTTCATTGTTTAGATAGTGGGGTCTTTGAATCATAGACACTATCAATTATTTTTACATATTATTATTACATTTGTAAATAAAATATGTCCAACATCTAGCTTACCCTTATTTTTTGGTTGACTTGCAGCTTTACTCATTGGCCCTTACCTATTGAATATCACTAGATGACTATTGATATTAAAAAGAAAGGACTTTGTTTCAGGAAGAAGCTGGATTTCAAAAAAATCCCTAAAAATTTCCAAAAAGCAATCTATTCCATACTCCTTTTCCCATTCAGTTTTACTCCCAGGTCACTAATCGTCCAACCAAAATGTCTTTCAAAGATCTGTCTCTGTTTGTTTTGTCTGTCTGTCTGTCTGTCTGTCTGTCTGTCTCTCTCTCTCTCTCTCTCTCTCTCACACACACACACACACACACACACACACACACACACACATTTTTATCTCAGAGAACGAATTCTATGGAATACCCACCCAATCTGCATATTGTAGGTTAGAAAAAAATCATTATTATCCATTTAGTTTTTCCCATGCGGCTAGCCAGGGAGAAATAATTTAAATGATTATGGAAGCTCCATGATACTATTGGACTTGACACAATCAATCCAAAGTCATCCACAAATTGGAAAATCTGAGGAACTTTACCTTTGTTCATTTAGATTGTCAACTGGGCATCCTCCATATCAGTGGCAAACACATTTGGTGATCATCTGTTTCCCCTTATGTTCTCAAAAAATGCAAATAATTATCAGAGTATTTTGTAGAATTAAATCTTCCAAGAAATCTTATGTGACTTTGACATGAATAGGAGATTCCTTGTTTGAAAAAGTCCATAAGGTGGCATTTTGATATATCAAATCAAAAACTTTTTATAGTCAACAGTGACATCTTGCATTCTCTAAACCTTTCAGTGTGACTATAAATATGTGACTTGATATTGAATATCATTTATGAAAACCCATGTCCCTTCTCTTCTCTGCCTTCTAGCTTCCTTAGATTCCTTAAGTTCAGTTATAATTCCACCTTCTACAAGAAGCGTTTCCCAAAAACCATAATTCTATTCCTTCCCTCTGTTCAACCTCTCCAAATTATTTATATATTTGGTTGTTTATATATTGTTGTTTGCATGATATCTCCCCCAGTAGACTATTAGCTTCTTACTTGAAGGGGACTATCTTTTGCCCAGCACCTAGTAGGCACTTAATAAATGTTTATTATCTGACTGACCTGCCTGTCCTTTTCCATAATTTTATCAGTAATGACATCAGTGCATATATAATTTATTTACATAAAAATTCATAGCAATAGAAAAACAGATATATGAGGTAGCATGTACTGAATTTTTATAAAAAAAACTTAATAATGAGATCCATCATTTTTTCTAAGCCTTTTGTATCACCTCACATGATCCGTCAACATTGAAAATTCTTTCATCTTCACTTTGTGTCTCTTCCACTTGTCCTTCCCATCTTTATTTTGTTTAATGTCATTCCTACTGTTCAGGCAGTACTTTGGGGACTATTCAAGGCCAAATATGGTGAAGACATTGTCATTCACGTAGAAAAGAATTGTTCAGGTTCTTTTAAAGGATTTTTCTATTTTTTCTATATTTTTTATTTCAGTTTCAATTTTAAATTGCATTGGGATGACAATTTAATTCAGTCTCTCATTAGGATTTTTATGATTTATTTTCTTTTTCTCTAATGCTTCTTGCTTGTTTACAAAACACTATTTTAAATATTTTTATCAACCTGAATTTATATTCTAAGCCAACATTTTTTAGTTTCTATATTTCTATTTTTAACCAAAAAAAAAGAAGAGTTTTCTGACTGATAAAATTCCAGGGTATCTTGTGCTCCTTTTGGAATTTGGTTTATATTGGTTAAATTTCTTAGGGTGTGATGATAGTCCCCCTCAATATCTGTTCTTTTATCCCTTTACCATTTTAAAAAAACATTAGCTTATTTAAACAGGGCATATTGGAGTGAGTATCATATGATATCTATTTTTTCTTATTTTGTTTTCATAATTGGGTAGAGATTTAGATATTTGTTCTAACATGCTTGGTTCTGAAGTTAAATAGCTAACTCATGAATTACTCTAGGTAACCAGTCATTTTCTGTGTATGTTATGTTTTGTGCCTGCCATCTTCTTTGTGGAAGAAAGCATTCCTATTATATTGCATTAGGTTTCTACAAATGACTGTAATTAGTCTATAGCCAACAATTCAGGAACAACACGCATGTATATGATGTTTTCACACAACAATTCTGTAAGATAAGATTTTGTTGTTGTTAAGTTGTTGTAAGTCATGTACAAATCTTTGTGACTCCATATAGGATTTTCTTGGCAGAAATCGTGGAGTGGTTTGCCATTTTCTTCTCCAACTCATTTTACAGATTAGAAAACTGAGGCCAAGAGGTTAGGCAACTTGCCTGGAGTTACACAGCTAGTGTCTGAAGCTGAATTTTAACTGAGGCTTTCTTAACTTTAGACCTGGTATTATACCTATCCACTATGCCATTTTCCCCTATAAGATTAATATAATATAAATGTTATTATTCCTCACTTAATAAATGAGGAAACATCAAGTAAATATGGAAAATCTATAGTTTCCTCATCCATGGATTATATTGATTTCCACTGAACCATAATGCTCCTGATCTTGGGTTGGCTTTCTGAACCTTAAATGGACTTTTTTCACCATGTTTAAAGGGATAATCTCAAACTATTTAATAGATCATGGCCTCTTAAAGCAAACTTAGAGTTAATTTTCCCTTTTGCTTTTACTCTGAGAGGGGAAAAACCCTTTGTACATACTGGGAAATAATAATTCAGATTACAGAAAAGTTTTCCCTCTAGTTCCTGACGGGTGCTGCTCTTTTGACATTGCTGTACAGTATAAACTAATCAACAAGAATTTATTCGGTACTTATTAGGTGCCAAGAACTGTGCTAGTAAAACAATATAGTTCAATATATATCTTTATAGAAGCTGCAGCAACAATATTTTTGATAACCAAAAAAAAAGGAGGGAGGGAATGACTAAACAAATTGTGAAATATAAATAGAAGGGAACATTATATTTTTGTTTTGAAATGACAGCAATGAGGAATTCAGAGAAATTTGGTTAGACTTCTTTAAACCTTATGTGGAGAGAAGCAAGAATAACTAATAGAATGTATACAAGGACAATAATAATATACAGGAAATCATACTCAGAGACCAGTCATGACTCTAAATGACTGATGATGAAACATCTGTCCCAAGAGACAGATGGCGGGCTATAGATGCAGAATGAAGTCTTCGTGGTCTGAGATGGTCACCATATTGGTTTATTTTACTTTACTTTATTATTTGTTATTGTTGTTCCAAAGGATGACTTTATGGGAGGAGGGACATGATAAGTATAAGGAATTGCGAGGATATGACAGAGACAGAACTACAAATTAAAAAAGCATCAATAAAACATTTTCAAAATACTATGCACCTTTTATATTTTTGGTCTTGAGAAGGAGATTTGGTCTTTTGGAATCTGGCTTACTAAAAAATGATTGCTCTATTTATTAAAATTGTAACTATGAATTAACTTTAAAATGATTCCTTGTTAATTTATTTTACCTTGGACTCCATCTTGGCAATTATCATTTGAAAGAAATTTCCATATTTTTCATGTTGTAAAAAAAAGGCCCATATCACACTTAAAAGAAAATACTCATGAAGGAAACAAAGCTGAAAAGTGGCATGCTTCAGTCTGCATTCAGAGTCCTTCAGTTCCTTTTATGGTGGTGGGTAGCATTTTTCATCAGGAGTTTCTTGGAGTTGTCTTGGATCCTTGGATACCTTATAGAAGTTAAGCCATTCACTATTGATTATCATATAATATTTATGTACTGTGTGCAGGGTTCTCTTGGCTCTGCTCACTTCACTTTGTGTCACTTCCTAAAAGTCTTTTCAGATTCTTCTGAAAATGCTGTTTGTCATTTCTTATGGTACAAAGTATTCCATTTTAAACCTATAGCATAACCTGTTCAGCTTGGCAGTTATCTTAAAGCCAATTTGGGAAAAAAACCCGACTAACTCATGTGACAAGGGTTATAAAAATATTAGCCATTATCATCATCATCATCATCATTTTGATAATAGTGGACGTACTCCCTTGCTCCTCTAGACACCGGCTTAATTTTATTTACAGAAATTGCTACAAGAAAGAACATACATTTTTCATCGGCTAATAATATGATGTATCTTTGTTCACTTAGCAAAAACCTTAATAAACTTTGCCAGATGATAATTTTTTCCTCCTGCTTTACTCATCATCAGCTTATATTTCAGCTACATGAGGATTGAGTTTAGTACATGCTAAGAATGTTTGCTCATTATTTCTCATTTGGAGTTCAGAACATCTTTATGATGAAAAGATGGAGCCATCAATCCTTGTAAATAGTGTATTATACCAGCACTCTCGGCTTATTTCTGCTACTATTTTTCTGTTCTGCCTATTCTCCTTTGACTAAGAATCACTACTGTTTCTCATCTCATTCGTTCTAATATTTCCTCATGCAGTGATTGTATGAATAGATAAAAACTGAACTACTCCCAGAACCAGTAGGGTACAATTATAAGAGCACTTGATCAGGAGTCAGAGGAATTGAATTCAGATCCTACTGCTAGTACTTACTACTTCTGTGGATTTAGACAATCCTTGACCGTCTTGTATCTTAGGTAGCTCTTCTGCAGAATGAATGGGGTGATGGGTGTATATGGATGGCATGGTCTCGGGAGGCTTCCAGCTTTAGAACCATGACCCCATGGCCACTAGAATTGACCCATGTTGTGTGTTAACTATGCTCTTGTGGACTGACCTAAAATTTTAACATTACGTTAAATACTCTTTCTACTGGAAACATTTTCTGCATAGCTTACAAACTAGCTTTTGAATGCTGGTACATTTATACTGCTACATAAGACAATGATAGTTTTATAAATGAGCTAGTAAGTTGCTATTTGTGACACCTACACAAGGAATCATCCATGGTTAGGATTGCCTTATCTCACCCCTACCTTTAGACTGTGTCATTTGTGTACCCTTATATAGTTTTAAGATTGTACTCAAAGTCTTTTTAGAGTTAGTTCATAGCATTTATTACTATCTAAAGCCTCTTTCTCTCCCCTCCTCACCCCATCTAGTGAGAATCAAATTAGAAATCTTAAGAAATCTTGTGGTCTTGATGATTAAGATACGTTTGGAAGAGAAGAGATGGAGCATGGTGACTCTTCCATCCACTACTGATGTAGAAGTCTAGGCAAATCATATGATTGAATAATGTTGCCAGATTACAGAAGTTTTCAGAGTAAACTACTCTGTTTTACAAAGTAGTTTTCAACAAGCCTATTTACTTTATGATTCTAGGCTCAAATAACTCTTTTGCATGTGTTGGAATTCAGTGGGCACTCTGGGTCACTTCTTCAGAGAGAATCACAGTTGTAATAACAGCAATTCTAAAAGCATTTCTCAGTCTCTGTTATTTCTATAGAAGAATATATTTTTTTGAAAATGAGGACCATAATCATATATTAATTATGTTTCCCATTATTGCTGTTATTATTCAGCTCATCTTTTCCTCTAAGTCATCAGCAGCTCCTTAACTTGTTTTTTTTTCTTTTCTAAAAGCTACCTCTACCCCCACTTAATCTTTGGAAATGTCTTATTGATGACTAAAGGAAGCTAGGGGGAATTAATTTCCTCATTTAAAAAATAATTTTAAAAATGAACAGAATCAGCTTTCCATTTGACTCTGAGTGGGTTTGTAATATCACTTTTAGCATAAGACATTCATCAAATAAGCACATTTATTAGGTTGCAAAATATATAATTTTACATTTACATAGGGGGCAGCTAGGTGGCATAGTAGATAAGAGTGCTGTGTCTGGAGTCAGGTAGACTCCTCTTCCTGAGTTCAAATCTGACTTCGGATACTTACTAGCTGAGTTACTATGGGCAAATCACTTAACCCTGTTTGCCTCAGTTTCCTCTTCTATAAAATGAGCTGGAGAAGGAAGTGTTATGCCAATCCCATGCATCTTTGTCAAGAAAACCCCAATTTGGGTTACAAAGATTTAGACACAACTGAAAAGACTAAACAACAACAAAAAATGTACAATAGCATCTTTAGTAAAATATGCTAAAATTGTTGCTTGTAAGAATAACAACATGGTTTAGGCCAAGTCAATAAATATTTATGAAGTCTTTACTATGTGTTGTTTACTATATTTCCTATGCTGTGTTGGTAACACTTATAATCAGAAAGTTTTAAAAAATGGTCAAGCACTCTACTAAATGTTGGGGATACAAAGACGCCCCCCTCAGAAAATAACAGGTCCTTCTCTCAAGGAGTTCCCAATATAATTGGAGAAAGAACATGGAATCACTATTTACAAACACAAATTAGACAGGATAAATTGGAGATATCATTCAAGGGGAGGCACTAGCATTGAAGGCGATTGGAGAAGTCAAGTGAACATTTGGTAGCTATACAATCCATAACACCTTAAGTGGGTGCAAGAATTTTGTAATAATGGAACTCCAGAAAGAGTTATAGATTATACCATAATATAAGAGGAAGAACTTATTGCTGCTTTTCATCATTGTCACTGGCTGGGGAAATGGGGAGTGTGTAATAGACCAGGTAGCAATGATTCTCTCTTATTTTCTCTCTTTACTTTCCCTCTTGTTGACATCATCAATTTTCCATGGGTTTATTTATCCCTTCTCTGCAAATGACTCCCAGATCTATATATCCAGCTTTGATCTCTTTAGTGGGTTATAGTACATACCTATGTATGGCATTAAGAGCTTTTCCCACCCTGGTCCTACTAACTTTCCAGCTTTATTATACATCCCTCCCTGTGTATTCCAGCTAGCCTGGTCATCTGACCATTCTTCAGAGAGGATAGTCCATTTCTTCTATCTCTATCCCTTTGCATAAAAAGTGCCCTTCTGCCCACGTCTTCCCTCCTTCCCCCCCAGAATACTGTAGGTGGTTGATGTAATGCCGATGGCAGTAACAGAGGACATCAGAATGCTGGAGCCTAGAGTTCATTCATCATCCCCTCCCTACTGCTAAAGACCCTGCCAGAAGGACCAAGCTAGTTATCTAAGCACGCAAAGGGCACAGAAACACTGGAACAACAGCCAGTATTGACTCCTTTGTCAGCAGGGCATCAGCAGCTAGAGCTTTAGCATGGGTCCTGGACAAGCTATGGAGTACAATTTCCGTCTTTCCAAGTGGATTTCTAAGAACCGTTTATTGGACTGTATTTACAAGCAGAATCTGGTCTGAAATGTTGAGTGTTCTTGTCAACATGGAATCTATTTACCTTATAAGACATAATTATAAAACAATTAAGTGTTAAACTATGTGTTACTGATTATTAGCCGGAATGCTGATGCTAGCTGACAGGAAGGGCTGTGAAAAGTGCTATCATTTACTTTCTTATTTATTCTTCTCAGAAACCTTATAAGTGCAAGCACTATTTCTATTATATTTTTATAATTATATTGTATATCACATTCTTATTACATTACACATCACCCATTTTACAGATGAGACCCACAGAAACCGACTGGCTTCAACCAAGATCACACAGCTAGCCAGTGTTGGAGGTAGATTACAATCAGGCAATTAATAAGTATTTATTATGTCCCTGTTATGTCTCTGACACCATGCTAATGTCTGGGTTTGCAAAGAAAGGCAAAAGATAGTCCTTTCTCTAGAAGAGCTCACAATCTGATGACCGTAATTTGAACCCAGGACTCTGGGGACTGGAAGCTTAGCAACCACTTCACTAGTCTTTGCTGTACCATAGGCATAAGAATTCAGAGACGCAAGAGAGGTCAGTGTAGGCTGCAGAGTCCCAGGAATACTTGGTAAAGGAGTGGCAGCTTGAGCTTTAACCTCAAAGAGAGTCAATGAATTAGACAGAAGCAACTTTAGAACAGAATGTGTAATTGTATAAAATGACTTGTTTTTGTAAACTGTTGAAGGTTTCCTATTCCTGCCTACGAAGGTGTGGCAGCTCAGCTATCCCTGGGACCCAACGGTAGATTTAGCATCTCTAATCGATGCTATTTGAAAGAGGGCAGAGTCTGTGGAACCTGAATTCTTGTAAGTGAATTATATTTTGGGGAACCGAATGGCTTTTTCTTTAGCATCTGCAAGGTTCCTAAAGCATCACTCATCAAGGCGGCAGACAATGTTGTGGGCAACTACAGTGTAACAGCTAGAAGAGTTAATGAGGGCTTTCATGGCCATCCTTGGTTCCCACCCTGGAAGTGGTAAAGGATAACATGCTGCCCTGACGAGACCCTTCCAGCCAGCTTGGTTGAAAGTTGGTGCGAGCCTTGTGGGTAGAAGCTGCAGACCACTGGAGACAGGATCCGACCCTGCCTGAACAGAGCAGCCAAGAACTCATCCCAGTTATATCTCTCAGCTGGGTTAAGTAGGAAATTCAGTGCTCATTTTAACTTCAAAAGTCTTTTTAAGTCATTCCTTCTCTCTGCCCAAACCCAGTTTCTGCCTACCTTTTAGATTTTATTTTCCTCAATTAAAATGTTAGGGGCAGCTAGATGGCACAGTAGATAGAAAGCTAACACTGAAGTCAGGAGGGCTCAGCTTCCTGAGTTCCAGTCTAGTCTCAGACATTTACTAGGTGTGTGACCCTAGAGACACGGTCACTTTACCATGTTTGCCTCAATTTTCTCATCTGTAAAATGAGCTGAAAAAGGAAATGGCAAACCACTCTAGTACCTTTGCCATGAAAACCTCAAATGGGGTCAGAAAGAGTCAGACAAGACTGAAATTATAGAAAAGCAGTCATTAAAATGTTAATTCCTTCAGAGTAGGCACTATCTTGTTTCCTTTTATTTACATACACAGTATTAAGCACAGAGCTCCACACACAATAAGTGCTTAATAATTCTCTCTCTCTCTCTCTCTCTCTCTCTCTCTCTCTCCCCCTCTCTCTCTCCCTCTCTCTCTCCCTCTCCCTCTCCCTCTCTCCATCTATCTGTCTCTCTATCTCTCTCTATCCTATCTATCAACTAACTATTCTATCAATCACTCACTCTATTGTTCTATTTGTTGATCTATCTCTAAAATGTTAGCATGATAACAGGAAGTCACATGTTTTCCCTAGGTCTACCTCATTTAATAACAATAGTTTACATTTATATAGGACTTGCAGATTTATGAAGTGCTTCACTTCAATTATCTCATTTGATCCTGACAACATCAAGTGGCTGTCATATTTTTTTATTTGTTTGCAGATGAGGGGCTTGAGACTGAGAGAAATTTAATGGTTTTCCACTAAGGAAGAATTCAAATTCACATCTTTCTAACTTTAAGTCTTATGCTTTATCCTCTGTGCCTCTAGGTATCTTTTCAGCCAAATAAACTGAACTCTAAGGCAGTTGTTGGAATGGAGAAGATAAGGCCATCTAACATAGAGTGCATTCTTTTCTAGGAGAGAAATTACTCCGGGCCACACTCTTTATAATCATCTGTCATTTCATTTGATCCAAGCCCGTTCTAGCATAACTTTGCTAGCTAACTTATATTAGAGGTCTATCTTCTACCTGACTTACCTTAATTTGTGCTTGGTTTCTTCTACAATCTATAATTCACTCTACCTGGGACAGACTGAACTGAACTAAAAGCTTGTTTCCTATAACTAAGCACTCTGTTCCATTCCCTGGGGCTTTCAAAATCTCTCTAGTACACTTTCCTGAAAGCTGTAGAGCATTAACCATAGTGAGAGAATTAACATTGTCATTAAATCAGAGCCTGCCTTGGTTTTCCTCATCCCAAAGCAGGTATGATCTTCTTCATCATATTTGTATTTTGAATAATGTATATCCCCACTCATTGCGATGCCAGGCACATCTGATCAATTTTATACAATTAGATAACTGTTACCAGTAATTGGCGCTCGGACAAATCCATCCCTGCTGCTAACAGCCACAAAATAAATGTGTGGGTTTCTTTGTCCTCCCCCAAATGAATAGAAGCCTACACTCAATCTTCTTTTAATTGGCATGGATGTAAAATCCTCAAAAACTAGCAAATGTCTACAAACTTTTGTCGCAGTCTTTCCACGCATACTTATTGGCCAGTGTCTGCCTAACATCAATTATTTGTTGATTCTCATTCCTCTGCCTTGGAAGGCAGCTGCCGTTTCAGAAGGAACAACCTGGGCATCCTTAAACACTAATGCTAGACAGTGGAGGTTGGGTGCTACTGGGTCAGATCCATGGGGAAGAGAAGGAGACTAGAGCAGGTCACAGCAGTCCCTCGTGATGCCTGACTCTTGCACAAGGGAGTAAAACTAGCCCCAGTCTCAGTGGGGTCAGGACAGCAATCTGCAGTCGTGAATTTTCATCCATCTTCTTTAGTCTGGCTACAAAGGAAGAGACTCAGTGGGGAGGCAGAGAATGAAAGTGTTCTTTCTGGGGATGCTGGTGGAAGGGAGATGCAAAGGAAGGATAGAGGAAGGTCAAGGAAATGGGAGAACCCATAACCAAAGCTCTACCCTTCTGCTGCTCTTAGGTCACTTGGCTTGCTTCCATTCATTCTAAATTTTGAGGTGGATTTTTGTTTATCTGAAGAGGATTTTAATTTTTTAATATAGATTCTTTTCCTTGTCTAGAATACTCATCCTCATTTTTTTTAAACCCTGACCTTCAACCCTATTTATTTATTTTTAATTAAATTTTTTTTATATTTTTAAGAAAAATTTTTCCATGGTTACATGATTCATGTTCTTACTTTCCCCTTCACCTCCGAAACTACCACCCCCCATACCCGATGAACATTTCCACTAGTTTAAACATGTGTCAACTATCAAGACCCATTTCCATATTATTGAAAGTTGCATTGGTGTGGTCCGTTAGCGTCTACATCCCCAATCATGTCAGCATCAATCCATGTGTTCAAGCAGTTGTTTTTCTTCTGTGTTTCCACTCCTGCAGTTCTTCCTCTGAATGTGGGTAGTGTTCTTTTCCATAAATCCCTCAGAACTGTCCTGTGTCATTGCATTGCTGCTGGTACAGAAGTCCATTATATTCAATTTTACCATAGTATATCAGTCTCTGTGTACATTGTTCTTCTGGCTCTGGTCCTTTTGCTCTGCATCAATTCCTGGAGGTCTTTCCAGTTCACATGGAATTCCTCCAGTTTATTATTCCTTTGAGCACAATAGTATTCCATCACCAGCATAAACCACGATTTGTTCAGCCATTCCCCAATTGAAGGACATACCCTCGTTTTCCAATTTTTTGCTACCACAAAAAGCATGGCTATAAATATTTTTGTACAAGTCTGTTTATCTATGATCTCTTTGGGGTACAAACCCAGCAATGGTATGGCTGAATCAAAGGGCAGACAGTCTTTTATCGCTCTTTGGGCATAGTTCCAAATTGCCAACCAGAATGGTTGGATCAATTCACAACTCTACCAGCAATGCACTAATGTCCCAATTTTGCCACATCCCCTCCAACATTCATTACTCTCCCCTTTTATCATTTTAGCCAATCTGCTAGGTGTGAGGTGATATCTCAGAGTTGTTTTGATTTGCATTTCTCTAATTATTAGAGATTTAGAACACTTTCTCATGTGCTTATTGATGCTTTTGATTTCTTTATCTGAAAATTGCCTATTTATGTCCCTTGCCCATTTATTGATTGGGGAATGGCTTTATTTTTTATACCATTGATTTAGCTCCTTGTATATTTGAGTAATTAGACCTCTGTCAGAGTTTTTTGTTATAAAGATTTTCCCCTGTTTGTTGTTTCCCTTCTGATTTTGGTTGCATTGTTTTTGTTTGTACAAAACCTTTTTAATTTAATAAAATCAAAATTATTTATTTTATATTTTTTTAATTTTTTCTAACTCTTGCTTGGTTTTTAAATCTTTCCTTTCCCAGAGATCTGACAAGTATACTATTCTGTGTTCAGTTAATTTACTTATAGCTTCCTTCTTTATATTTAAGTCCTTCACCCATTCTTAGTTTATCTTGGTATAGGGTGTGAGATGTTGATCCAGGCCCAATCTCTCCCATATTATTTTCCAATTTTCCCAGCAGTTTTTGTCAAATAGTAGATTTTTGTCCTCAAAGTTGGGCTCTTTGGGTTTATCATACACTGTTTTGCTGACGTCACTTACCCCAAGTCTGTTCCACTGATCCTTCCTGAGCTGAGCTGTCCAGCAGTAGGGTCCCCCTGTTCTGTCCTTGTGTTTGATCTGGTTTTCTTTCCTCTTGAAGCCCTTTGTTCTCTATCTCTGTGTGAGGAAGCCAAGTGTTCTGTGGTCTGAAGTTTGGCTCTCTCTAAGCCACCATCTTCTGGGCATTTTTGCTATGTTTCTCTGGCTTTTTCCTCTAGTCACCTCCCCAGTGCCTGTGTTCAACTCCCCTAGTCCGGTGCCAGCAAGGCCCTCTCTCTGGGCTGATGTGCCTGCCTGCCCTGAGATTTCAGGGGCAGCTAGAGACTCTGCACAGCAGTTGGGGGCGGTGTCCCGGGATTCCCCTATTATACCCTCAGACCCGACAGTTCAAGAATTCAAACCTTTTTCTTGGTGTACCTCTTTAGCTGTCCAGCATTAGGGTTCCCCCTACTCTGTCCAGTTGTTAGATTTGGTCCTCTTTCTTCTTGAAGCACATTGTTTTCTATCTTGGTGTGTAAGGGTGTGGAGGTTTTAAGATTAGCTCTGTCTAAGCTGCCATGTTCCCAGAATCCTTCCTTGCCTTCAATTTTAGAATCAATACTGTATATCATTTCCAAGGTAGAAGAGAGGTAAGGGCTAGACAATGGAGATTAAGTGACTTACCCAAGGTCACACAGGTAGGAAGTTTTTAAGGCCAAATTTGAAACCAGGACCTCCCATCTCTAGCTGGCTTTCAGGCCACTGAGCCACCTAGCTGCCCTCCAACTTCCTCTTTTGAGAGTCCTTAGTTTCCTTTAGCTCTTGTATCATGTCTTACGTGAAGCTTTTCTTAACTAACCTTGCCTTTCCTCACAGCTACTGGTGTTCTTTCCTTCCTTAGATTATCTTGAAATTACTAATTTCAGAAGAAAATGTATTTTCCTCTCCATTTTTGTCTATAAACTCTTTGAGATCAGAGGTTTTTTTTTTCTTCTTATCTGTGTATCCTCAGGGCTTGGCAATGTTTGCACATAGCAGGTGTTTGGTAAGTACTTGCTGAAAGAATTTCTCATTTATTCAATTTTGCTTTCCTTGGGTATGTTTGTTTATATCTGTTTAACTCCTCTTTTCTCCTGGTCTTCCTTGGCTTCAGATTCCTTGCACCCAAAGGGTGGTAGTGGATACTGCAACATAAAGCATCATACATGCCCAATTCTAACTTCTTTGAGAATTATTGATTGTATCTAGTGATCTTTGGGCTCTCCTAAACTCTTATAGTACTTTACATAATGCAATAAATTCTCCATAGACATTTTAAAAATTATTCAACAGAAATATCAGTTTGTCTCCATTTTTCCATGCCTTTGTGCCCATATTCTCCTTTCTTGCTGGTAGCTTTTAAATGTACAATATTCCTTTTTAAAAAAGTTTTCCTATTTATATTTGTCCAACTATCAGACATCCATATTTAAGCCATCATTGACTAAACAGGGAATAACAATTATCCAATTTATTAACCAGACTTCTGCTCATAATCTTATAGCCAAAGGTAATTCTATTTGGTTTGTTTGACCTATCTTGCCTTCGTTAAGGCTATTATTGATGGATGAGTGTATATAAACAATATGTTTGAGTTTCATTATATGGTTTGACTTTTATCTATATGGTAGGAACCAAGCCCTAGTGGAGTTATTAGCTCATGACTCTTTATTCAAGTCATTGGCTCTTATTTAAGCAAACAAGTAATGACTTTTCACAAAAATCCAGTTAATGACTATCCTGAATGTTCTTTCATATTTCATGTAGTGATTGTGTCATGAAAGGGACACCTGATGAAAGTGAAGAGATCTTGATCCGAGTGATACCTCCGGATCAGTTCTGTGACTTTAATTTCCCCCAACTTCATTTCTTCCAAAGTTCAAATCAGGGCTCAGATATACTAGCATTGTTACCCTGGACAAGTCCCCCAGCCCTGTTTGCCTCAGTTTCCTCATCAGTTAAAATATCTGGAAAAGGAAATGGTAAACCACTTCAATATCTTTGCCAAGAATACTCCTAATGGTGTCACAAAGAGACACAACTGAAAAAATGTCTTAACAACAACAAAAATGGGGATAACTTCTCTGCTTATCTCACAGGACTGTTGTGAAGATCAAATAAAATCATATATGTGAGAGTGTTTTGTAAACTGTAAAGCATTCTACATATGCAAGTTATTTTTAACTGGAAGAGACTTGATTTCAACAAATCCATATTAAGTGTTTACAACCTGCTTAGCTTGCTTCTCATTTAAATGAAGTTCTGAAGTATGAGCAGATTGTTTTTTAATGAAAAGGCAATTAAAATATGTGCATGCATGTTTCTGTATGTGTTTGATTTCAGCATAACAAAGTCAACAATTCTCTCTCAGAATTTTAGAACTGGGAGAGACAGAGATCATTATGTTCCCTTCTTTCTTTTACAATTGAGGGAACTAAGGATTGAAGAGGTAGGAGGCATTTTCTTTTTGTTTTCATTATGAACTGAACTATTGTCACCAAACAAATATTTCAGTATCCAAAGAAGAACAAGAGTAAGGAAGAATGGGATTTTTATTTTGCCTCTGACATTTATTTTAAGTGTTGTATGATTCTGGGAGCTGAAATTCTTTCACCCAGTTTCTTTCTTTGTAAAAGAGGGTAAGTTATCCTAATGCCCTTTTCTATACTTATGTCACAAGGATCAAATGAGATATTAAGATAACAGATTATAGATTTAGACTGGAAGGAACCTTCCACATTATCTAGCCCAACCCTTTCATTTGACAGATAAGGAAACTGGGGCTTATAAAGATAACATCATCATCCAGGATTATAGAGAAAATAAATGGATGAGATGGGATTTGACATATGCAATACATGTTGCAAACACTAAAGTCCTATATAAATGTTAGTTACTTTTGTTGCAGCTCATCTTATTGTTATTTTGCTATTCCCTTTCACTATTATTCCTTTACCAACTCTTGCCATAACTGTAATCCAGTTTCCTCCCTAAGAACAGATTCCATATAATGGCATGCCCTACTGCCCTGAATTGCATAGGGTGATTCTTCTTTTTTATTTTTTTTTAAACTGAAATCCCCCCACCCCACCCCAAAACGGTGCATTCATTATCAGAAGTTCTAGAAGTCCCTAGAATACAAAAATTGCACATTGCAAGCAAGGGCTTAAAAAAACCCAGAATGGTTCAGGTTCTGATAGCTGCTATGTTGTCCAGTAGAAAAAAATGGAATAAAGAAGAAAGGAGAACTGTGAATTCTTCTCTCTTGTTCTAATTGAAGATGGCTTCACTGTTTCTCTGGCACCCTTCTGTTTAGCTTTCAGGAATGTGGACAGAGCCTAAAACCACCATAGAAATGTTCACTTCCTATCCCATTACTGTAGGACTGTGGTGTAAAGTTGGAGAAAGAGGTAGAAAAGCAGCCCTGGGATTATAGCTTTTACTTCCCTTTATACCACTTGTGGAAAGTTGCGGGAAATACCTAGCTGTGAGGTTGTGCTGGTGACCAATCAACTTCCGTAACTTCGGGGGTCCTAATA
The DNA here is from genome assembly GCF_016433145.1 of Gracilinanus agilis. Lineage (NCBI taxonomy): Eukaryota > Metazoa > Chordata > Mammalia > Didelphimorphia > Didelphidae > Gracilinanus > Gracilinanus agilis. The sequence continues at coordinate 51,276,672 of NC_058134.1, read as the reverse complement.
TCTATAAGAAATATCTGTCCATTTACAAGCCTCAGACTGTCTGCTGGTCCTGTCACTCACTGTTGTACTGTACTAAGAACTATGCCATCTTGAAACTTTGTTCCTCAGCTAAGTAAAAATTTATTGACTCCATAATTTTTTATTGCTCTGGAATGGTTGGAGAGGGAGATCTGGTTCATTTTTAGACAAAATCAATAAAATCTTATGTACAGCTCTGTTGAAAATGTTTAAGTCCCAGAGATGAGACCAGAATCAAAACAAAACATTAGAGAAATATTTGAAATATGATAATCAGGGCTTATTTCCCCTTAAGTTATTTTTTTTTCCTTTCTAAAATGTCACTTGGACAATGAGCATCCTTGTCGTTCTGCAAAGATAACTTATAATTTGGATAAAACCTCAATTTCTTGAGCTGGCAACTCACCAATAGCAAAACACTTGAATCTATTTCAAAGGTATAAGATTTTTCTGCAAATCCCTCAAGCTTTTTGCCCTTACTGCTTTTTCATCTGTTTTGAGTACCAGAAAAGGGAGTCTGGAGACAGAAAAATGCTTAGTGGGTGGATGTAGTTGTTACAACTTTCATCTTGGATTTGAGCTAACATATATTTAAGACTCATCCTATGGTTTTGCCATGCATATAAGATAGATATTATGCAAGACTACATGATATTTATTATTAAATGACTAATGCTAGTCGGGTATTCAAAATTGGAGGGTGAAAAAACAGATCATCTAATTTTATTTTGATATGTAGTTCTGGGAGCATTGACATTTTCTCATGACATCTCTTTTCTCAGCTAGTGAGACTTTGTTCATTATCAGGTTATAAAGGGATACTGGTCCTGGGATTTCAGTGGCATAAAGAAGTCCCAGATGAGGAAACACTATCCTCCAATGCAGATCAACACCTTTTTAAAAAAGAAAAAACAAAACAAAACAAAACAAAAAAACCCTTACCTTCTGTCTTAGAATCAATATCATGTATTGGTTCCAAGGCAGAAGACAAAAATGTTAAGTGACTTGTCCAGAGGTATATAGCCAGTATGTATCAGAAATAGGATTTGAACTTTATTTTCCTGAGTTTTAAATATTATAGAAAACAATCCTTTCAACATGTGGCTTTCCTGAGCAGTGCATTTACCCACTTAATTATAATCTCTCTCTCTCTCTCTCTCTCTCTCTCTCTCTATCTCTCTCTCTCTCTCTCTCTCTCTCTCTCTCTCTCTCTCTCTCTCACCCT
>NC_058134.1:51255932-51275097 GCF_016433145.1 Gracilinanus agilis | reverse complement strand
TATATATATATATATATACATATGTATACACACACACACACACACACACACACACACACACACACACACACTTTGGATTTTCCCTTTGCAGCATGTGCATTGCTTTTACTTAAACAATCTCTACCACAAAAAATTTTCATGTAACGGGTTGTCTCCACTCTTTGGAAATCTTGCCTCCTCAGATCAATTCAGAGTTGTCTTCTTTAGATCTGATACTTCATTCAACTCTAGTTTCAAGGAAATTGAAGCAAAGTAGTCAAAAGTCAAAATCCTTTTCTCTGGACTCATCGTCATTCCTAAAATCAAAATGTTAGGGTCTCTTTTTTTGTGGTAGACTTTACTACTTCTTAGGCTCTCTCTGGAAACGTTGCCAAATCTAAAATAAACTTCTATAATAATCAAATGTTTCTTGGCTTAGGATCAAACAATGAGTCCATTATTTTCCTGTCTTGATTAAAAGACCATATACAATTGCCAGATTAAATGGGATCATGTCCTAGAAATGAGGTTCATTCATGGCATTAAGGAGTTGCTTCTGGTTAATATAATCATTCAACATAAATTTCTTCCTATTTATTGTATGGTTACTTATATCAAATTGATGTTCTAGTGATTAGGGCTCTGCCTTCTCTATCTAACCTCCTTTCTCATTATTCTTTTACTTCAGCTTTTTTCTATTCAGGCCAGTCTCTTTACTGCCTTCCTCTATACCTGGCTGGCTTTTCTTCTCTGGTGTCTTTCCTGAGGTACTTTACTCAGTGGCACATTTATCCAAATTCTTGGTTCATTGTCTTTCATTTTTGAAGGTCACATCACATCACAAGAGTGATGTCTTGACTTGAGCATAAGTTGGATTTAAGTGAGGCAGAGTTGTGCAAAACCATCAGCCTCTCTTTTTTCCAGTCATCAGAGTCCAGTGGGAAGACAAAAGTCAAGATAACTGGAGATGGGTCAGGATGCAATGGATTATCTTGGCATGTATGGCCTATTCAGGGAGGACTAGCACCTCTGGTCTTAAGGCTTGCCAAGCCCTTCTCAGGGCTTCTCCTCTATGTTTGTTGTCCACTTTTCACCTAACTCTCACCTGTGGCCCCAAGAAGTTAGAGCATGCACAGCATCACACCCTGGGAAACCTGTCTAGACAGACTGGCTCAACCAAGTTGAGGGTAACCACTGGGCTTTAAACCCATTGGTGGGTTAGGAGTGATGTCTACCCCAAACATGCTAAGTCTTTGTCTGGTGGAATGGATGGATAAGAACAATTTGTTATGAAAACAGCTGAAGGAGACATTGTAGAGAGCTTAGAACTTGATCCAAATTCTAACCATCTTTTTAAAAAACAAAAACAAACAAAAAACCCTTTGCTTTCTGTTTTAGAATTGATACTAAGACAGAAGAGTGGTAAAGGTTAGGTAGTTTGGGTTATGGGACTTACCCAGGCTCATACAACTAGGAAATGTCAGTTTTGAACCCAGGTCCTCCAGACTCGACTTTCCATTCATTGAGCCATTTCACTGCCCCTTGACCATCTTTCAAGGCTTAGTTCAAGTCCCATTTCCATTAAGCTTTCTCTTAAAAGTCTATCCTGCCATCATCTCTGCTCTGCCATTGTCTTTACTGTGCATTTATTTATATTGTACCCTTTTCTCTTAATGTTTGATGTCTGTGTCTTCTTTCCCTGAGTGGATTCCTTGTAGATAGGAGCCATGTGTGTCTCATACCTTCTCTCCTCTTTTCATAAGATCATATACTTGGAGCTGGCAGATTTTCAAGATCATTTCCCACTGTTTAACTGATGAGAAAACTGAAGACAAGAGAGGACTGTGATTTCCCCAAAGTCATAAGTAAATGAAAAGCTTGGATTTGAACCCAGACTTTCTGATTCCAAATCCACTGCTTTTTTTTTCTCCCTGTAACACAAGTACTCAATACATATTGATTGGATTCCAATGCATTGTAGAAGATAAATTCCAGGTCTTAGGTTGTAAAGCCTTATTGAAATACAATATCTTTCAAGCCATGCTATATAGCAATCATACAAGGTTAATATTTGTGGTGGTGACAAATTTTTCCTGTTTTCTCATTCTGAATAGCTTGTAATCATTTTTAACGAGTCCCACCACAATTCAAAATTACATGTTGTTAGTGTGTGCCTGTGTTTTAAATCAGAGGTGCCAAGACGGTAAAAATTCCAAGCAGAACCAGTACAAGATCAAAATGTAATTGGGGGGGCAGCTGGGTAGCTCAGTGGATTGAGAGCCAGGCCTAGAGACGGGAGGTCCTAGGTTCAAATCCGGCCTCAGACACTTCCCAGCTGTGTGACCCTGGGCAAGTCACTTGACCCCCATTGCCTACCCTTACCACTCTTCCACCTATGAGTCAATACACAGAAGTTAAGGGTTTAAAATTTAAAAAAATGTAATTGGGAAGGGCTTAACAAAAATAAATAAAATATAATTCAATATAGATATTAATTTGTGAATTTTTTAAGTCAATATGGTATCCCTAGGTTTTAAAATAAACCCATTACCTTCTATCTTAGAATCAACTAGGTATTGGTTTCAAGGCAAAAGAGCAGTAAGAGCTAGACTACTGGGATTAAGTAACTTGTCAGGGTCACACAGCTAGGAAGTGATTGAGGTCAGATTTGAACCAAGTATCACCTGTGTCCCACCCTGGCTCTCTACCTACTAAGCCACTCAGCTGCCCCTTATCCATAGGATTTTGATATCATTTAAAATGATTATGCTCTGAACAACTAAATAACCAGTTTAAGTAGCTAAATAAGCCTTCATTTTCCAAAGCTACAATTAATACCTTCAAATGCCTTCTCCTGTTGAGTTCTCTCTTCTTTTAAGACCACTCAATAGGCCTTGTTGATCACACTTCTGGTCATCTCTGCATCTGAGGTGGCTGATGAAAGCTGATGGATCATTTGAGTTCTGAGCTTCTGGAAGACTGAAGCCAATCGGGTGTCTGCACCAGCACCCTTGTGGTGAGCTCCTGAAATTGGGAGGAAGTCAAGGAGGCTTGAACCAACTCAGATCAGAAGTAGAGGAGATCAGAGCTTCACTGCGCTGTACTTCACGTCAGGGTGAGATGGGGACACCCAGTCTCCAGAAAAACAAAATGGAACAAAAAGACCACCATCTTGCTCTTTGAAGTCTTGGCCGATCCCACCACTTGCTTGCACTCTCCCTCTCCAATTACCCTTTTAAACTACTTTGCATACATGAATATGTATTCACTTCATATTTGTTCTATACTTATATGTGTTCTTATGATTCCACCCATCAGAAGATGAGCTCCTTGCACGTAAGCACCAATTTCACTCTTTGTACTAAATCAGCAGAGAGAAGAAAATAAAGTGAATTTTGCCCTTCTCTGTATTTGAAATTCAATGATACTTGAGATTCCTCTTGTTCACTTCCAACAAATCTAGTCAGGTAATAGCTGATTTCTTAAACTTTATTATAGTGAGTTTAAAACTGAAAAGAAATATTTTATTTGAGGTTGTTTTGTAGACTTTCTCTATGGCTTTTCACTTCCTTTTCACCTGCTAAAGACCCCTTGGTTCAGAGAGGAGTCAGGATAGTTCACCCCCTTTTTTTTTTGTTAGTGTTTATTTACAGTGGACCCCCGTGGTCTTGACTCAGTCTGAGTTTTCTCTTCCTAAAGCTAAATATACCCATTTTTTTCATCCAGTCCATGATATGGACTCAAGGCTCTTTATCATCCTAGGTATTCTTTTTATCGGTGTCCTTTTTAAATTCATGGGCTTGAGTAGGACTTATTTCCTCCATATTTGAAAGGAGTTTTGGGCCAATATTCTTATTTGAAACACCTTCCATCTTAGAATAAATACCATTTGTTGGTTCTAAAGCAGAAGAGCAATAACAAGTAGGCAATGGGGATTAAGTGACTTGCCCAGGGTCACACAGCTAGGAAGTATATGAAGCTAGATTTGAATCTAGGACCTCCTGTCTCTAGCCCTGGCTCTCAAACCACTGAGCCACCCAGCTGCTCCTTGGGTTGGTTCTTATTTGAAGCCACTGTATGTATGGATTAGGGACCCATTCCCTGTCTGGACCCCCCTAATCATGGGATGATGGGGAATTAACCCATGACATCAATAATTATCATCCCCAATAATTACTAACTCTATCTAAAGTCTTCCTTTATTAGTGAATTTTTCTCATTATTAAAATATTCCTGAAAAATAAGGCTTTCTTTCCTGTTCTACTTTCAGGTAGACATTATACTTAGTTCTGATCTGCTTAGTCAATTATTTGTTTTATTTGGTTTTTAATAGCTGGGGGCACAGTAAATGTCAGGAAGACCTGAATTCAAATGTCACCTCAGGTACATATTAGCCACATCACCTTAGACAAACCACTTAACCTCTGTTTGCTTCAGTTACCCTTGAGGACCATTAATAGCATCTACCTATCAGGGTTATTGTGAGGATAAAATGAGATAATAATTGGAGAAAACTCTTCATTTAGAGAACTGGTTCCCAAACTTTTTTGGCCTACCACCCCCTTTCCAGAAAAAATATTACTCAGCCCCCTGGAGATTAATTTTTAAAAATTTTAATAGCATTTAATAGGAAAGATAAATGCACCTGTGGCCATCACCGCTACTCTGGATTGCTGCAGCACCCATCAGGGGGCGGTGGCGCCCACTTTGGGAATCACTGATGTAGAGCCTGGCACATAGCTGGCATCCTATTAATGCTTTTCTCCTTCTCTACAGAGAATGTAAGGCAGAAAGAAACCTTCTTTCTGAATCTCCAGGGAGAAATGTTGTCCCTTTTGCCTTCAGATCATGTCTTTCCATATAGATTTTTGTTGCTTTTGTCGCAGACTCACTTGCCAAACTGTGACTCTGAGTCAGCTTGGGTGAACACTTGTCGTTTAAGTATATCCTGGTACCAATGACTGGGGGACTTCATGTTTCATATCCTTTAATATCTGTCTTTGACTTTCCTGATGTTTCCATGTCCATAGAAAATTAGACCAAATAGAATTCCCTTTGATCTGTTTTCAATTGTGACTGAATCATGAACATAATACTGTTTTTTTCAAGTATTGCTTCAAGATCCGAGGCTGTAAAAATTCAAAGCCTTTTCATCTTTTCAACTTATAAAAGTAAATGATTAAACATTGTCAGTGCTGTATTAACTTGGGTTTTCTTGGCAATTGAACCCCTGACTCCAATTCACACCTTTCTTTTCCTTCAATTCCATTCAGTATTATAATTCTGTGATCCTTTTGGAAAAAAAAATATACTAAGTTCCAAATTAAATACTTGTATGCTGGTTTGGTCATTTCAGCCAAATGATGACCTTTTTCTTGTAAAATCTTAATCATCACATTGATTTATTTTTTATCATATACATTTTTAGTTTATAAGGCTCAGATTTTGGTGGCCCCATCCAAAGACTGTTGTTATCACGTATACCTTGCTTTTATATGGCATTTTTCTTCTCAATAATTTAAATGTGTACATAATACTATGTGTACATTTTTTTTGGTCAAATGATACCTTTTGAATGTAGGGAGGCAAAGGAGGGAGGGAGATACCATTTTTAATGTAACAAACAAATAAAGAAATTAAATTTTAAAAATACTTTAAATGTGGTAACTGATAAGGCAGTGTGATATATACAAATAGTACTGGACTGAGGTATTCAGAAATCTAGTTTTAGCTAGTTTCCTGAGCTTTTCTTCATTTGTTTCAACTGTATCTGAGTCTTTGTGATCCCGCTTGTGGTTTTCTTGGCAGCAATACTAAAGTGGTTTGCCCTTTCCTTCTCCAGCTCATTTTACAGTTGAGGAAACTGAGGCATACAGAATTAAATGATTTGCCCAGGGTCACAGAGCTAGTAAGTGTCTGGGGCCAGATTTGATCTTACGAAGACGACTCTTCCTGACTCCAGTCTCAGCACTCAATCCACTGTGCAAGCTAGACTCATTTAGAAAAGAACAGGATTCCAAAGAAGTGATCTTGAGTTCTAATCCTGCCTCTATCACTGATCATCTCCAAAAAGACTCCTTATTATAGAAAGGCAGAATTTATCAGTTATATTCTGAGGTCTTCTTAACTTAATATCCATGTTCTTATGATTCTGTATCTTAAGAATTTTTCTATGGTTCTCCATCCCATGGCACTCACCACCTTTCTAGGTAAGCATTGGCTTCTCAATAAATATTCATTAAGTATGAAATATTACAAGGCAAGAAAGCATTTGTCTTGTTTGTAAACACAAAAAGTATAGAAAATGGCAACTCTATTTATTTTAAGAGGCTACGTTGAAATCTTAAGAAGAGATGGGAAAAATGGTGGGGTTTATTTCTCTTGGTGTTTGTTACCAGTTTGCGAACAGAGGCTGTCAGTTCTTTGTAGACCAGATCTGATTCCCTGAATGAAGTCTTTCCACAAGATGAGAAGCAAGAGCTACCTGAACCAATCCCTTTTATCCTTTGTGGCCTTATCAACATCACCTCCTTCAAGATCAATGCCTTTAGAAAGTAGGAGACAATCGTAGATATTCCTCAGCTGTCAAAGCAACCAAATCCTTCAAAGCACTCAAAACTGGGGTGTTATTGTGCCCATGTGGACGGCAGTTTTTTAAAAAAAATTACTTATTTCCCTCTGCATCTGAAGAGAAAATTCATAATACTAAGTTGGATTTTTTGTGTCGTAGTACTACTTTTCCAACTGGCAGAACATGATATTTGGACGAGGCTTTGTTCATTTATCATCAAACATGGGATTGATATTCTTTCACAATCAGTACATCGCTATTGCCAACGGTCTATAAATCTGTCTTTGGAACTGAGCTGCAGAAAACCTTAACTTTTTGTCCTTAGACAAAATGGGCTTCTAGCTACTTCTACAAATTAAATGATATTTTAGTTTTTTTTAGAGTTAAAGTAAGAACCAAGAAGGATAGAACAAGTAGAAAAATAAATACCTTCTAATGGGATTGGAATGAAATGAGGACTGCCACATAAGTAGTCTCTTTTTAAAAAAGCCCTTACCTTTTGTCTTAGTATCAATTCTAAGACAGAAGAGTGACGAGGGCTAGACACTTGGGGCTAAGTGACTTATCTAGGGTCACACAGCAAGGAAGTAACTGAGGCCAGATTTGAAACTGATGCATAGTAGGCTCTTAATAAATATTGACTGATTGATTCTTGGTTTTACTATCTTCCTTGCCAAATCCAAAGGAAGAAAGTTCTTAAAATGAATTTGAAGAAGACAATAGTAATCTAAGGTTCATATATTTTAATAATGAATGGAATAAATACATATGTATTGGTAAGAAAAATCTCTGACCAACTCCTATCTTGCCAGTCAATAAGCTGGCAATAATGTCTACCTTGTTCTAGACATTATGGTAAATGCTGGTTTGTCTTAGGCTCCTTGAAAATATTCTGATTTGGAAAGATTATTTTGCCAGAAGTTAGGCAAGAAATTTAATAGAAAGAATTCTAGTCTATGAATCAAGAAACTTAATTTCCATTTTAGTCTTTATGGTTTTATGATTTAAAACTTAACCTCACTTTCCCAGCAGTTAAAACAGGATTAATCCCTACATGTGAGCAGCTAGGGGGTGCAACAGATAGAGTTCCATGCCTGAAATCAGGAAGACTCATTTTCTTGAGTTCCAATTCAGCCTCAGACACTACTAGCTATGGGAGCCTGGACAAGACACTTAATTTCTTCATCAGTCAAAATGAGTTGGAGGAGGAAATGGCAAGCCGCTCTAGTAGCTTTGCCAAGAAAACCCAAATGGGGGCCCAAAGAGTTGGACATGACTGAAAAATGACGTATCAACAAAGATCTCAACATGCGTAATTGGTGTGCATGACTGGCACAATGTGAAAGAGACCTAAACAGCAATTTAACAAGAACTGATCATCAATAAAGAGGATCATATAATAATAATAATAATAATAATAATAATAATAGATATGGTACCTTAAGGTGACTTCCTCTCATAGGAAGTGTTAGAGTCAGAATCCGGATGTGCATTCCAGGGCCATTGACATGAGATTTCTTTCTTTGCTTAGTTATTCTTCATATCTAACATTCCTTATTAGTCTAACCTTTTCCCAGTTCCTTGGCTCCAGTCTAGCACTTTTCCCAATGTAAATAGTTTGTAATATCTAAACCTCTGAAATAATTGGGAATCTTAGGTAGAAAAGGTCCTTTCTGGTTTTTTGTTCATTTGTTTTTGGTCCTTCCTATTTCTAGACTCCTTGCCATACTGATATGATTGAAGACTAAATGAGGTCCTTTGAAAAAAGATGCTGTCTAAACTACAAGATATTTTGCTTCTAACTCATTCACAGGGGATTTACTAGTGCACATTGAAAAGAAAATAAAAACTTCAGCTTCTATTTTATTATAGCTGAGGATGATGAGCTACACAAACCAGCAAACAAAATGAGAAAACTGATTTCCAAGATGAACTATCATTTTAAATATAGCCAAGAAGGTAACTCACAAAGTAAGAGGCTGGACAGTGGTGGAAAGGAGTCAGATGGGTCACTAGGGAAAGAAATGTATTTAGAAAAAACCTGGTCCAACTTTAATGCATGGGCAGTCACCCATCAATTTTAAATTGAGCAGAGACTAAGCCAGTAATTATCTAAATAGAGGCCAATTCTATCATTTAGGTCTTATTAACTTTAATTTCTTAGCCTTCTACAAATACCATGCTTAAAGGGAGGGAGGGAGGGAGGAAGGGAGGGAGGGAAGGAAGGAGGGAGAGGCAGAGAGAGAGAGAGAGAGAGAGAGAGAGGCAGAGACAGAGAAAGAGAGACAGAGACAGAGACAGAGACAGAGAGAGATGGGGAGCCCTTCATATTGTTCTTAGGACCAAGTAATGTCAATTGGGGTCCAACCTCAAGAGAATAGTCAGTGGTCCTGATCCCATGATGCAGAGCTATAAGTAACCACAGTGATCCTTTAGCTTGACCGAATTTTTTCCCACCTCATAAAAAACCCTTACCTTTAAAATTGATATTAGGTGTTTTTCCAAGGCAGAAAGGCAGTAAGAGCTAAGTAACTGGGGTTAAGTGACTTAATCAGGGCCACACAGCTATGAATTGTCTGAATCCAGGTTTGAACCCAGGACCTCCCATCTCTGGGCCTGGCTCTCAATCCACTGAGCTATCTAGCTGCCCCTTGATTCTTTCTTTTTATAGATGAAGAATTTGAGTCCCAAAGAATAGAAGTATAGCTCATCTGTGTATAGGGAGTAGAAAAGAGCAAGCAGCCTAATAGGGTATTTTTTGAAGCAACTAGGTGGCATAGTGGAGAACAGTTGGGCCTGAAGTCCGGAAGTCCTGCGTTCAAATTACATTCTATACACTTACTAGCTATGTGATTCCGGACAAGTTACTTAACCTCCACCTGCCTCTCTTTCCTTATCCATAAAATGGGGATAATAAGACCATCTAGTGCCCAGAGATGTTGTGAGATTATATTTAAGCACCATATTTAATATTAATATTTAAGCTGGCTTATGTTTGTTGCATCATTTTGAGTTGGAAAGACAATGAGTAAAAAAATGCTGGCAAATATGAATCACAGAATACTCTGGAAATGTGTCTGGGGCAGTTTTGTATGGTTGAGAATAGCACCAGACTTGTGGGTTTCCTTGTCTCTGAAGAAAGGAGTCTAAAGACAAATATTGAAATAATTCTTCTATTTGAAAATAAGGTTTTCATTTATCTTAGCATTAGGAAACAGACAGGATTAGACAGTGGAGAGTAGGGTATCACGAGGCTCGTATCATGATGTGTAGGTGTCTTGGTAATAGAGCACGTCATCTGGAATGATTCTCAGTAGGGAAAAAAGCCATTTTCTTTTTTTCCTCCCATAACTATTTACCCTCTTCACCTCAGTCCTCCCCATTCCTCTCCCCAACATCTTGCCTTGCTTCATTAGTAGTTGGGTGTCTGATGCTGTCAGTTTATCCTCATTCTAATAAACAGCAAGGTAACAGAGAAAGGAAATGAAAGTCTGACCTTCGAACCTGACTCACTAAAGTGGAAGGCAACCATCCTTTTGAGAAGCTGTGATCATTGGCACAATGGGCTGTCACCTTCTCTTCCTGGGTTGACGGGTGGTCTTGATGGCCAGTGAATGTCTTCTGTAATCCTGTCAGCCTGTGTTCCCCAATGGGACCAGAGAGAAAGGGTGAAATAATAATATGAAAAGAAATAGACTCGCCTCAAGCGATCAGGAGAAGCGTTGTCATGCTACCAGTGTTTTCATGTCAACAAGAATTTGATAACTTCCTTTTTACAGACGTGCCCTTTACTGAAAATAGCAAGTCATTTTGATGATATTTTAGCAATTTGTCAATATCTTGACCTCAAAGCATGTCATTATTTTGGGAAAATATGTTTGACACTGAGATTCCAATGGTAAGAAACATGATTGGGAATTTGGAGATATTACTGATTTCGTAACTGATCTGCCATATAAAAGGGAGCCAGCAAAGCATAGGACCCTCTATTTGGAACCAGAAGACCTAGGCTTGGATATCAATTTTCACACTAAGGCGTTGCAAAGAAATGTTGTGGAGAAAGCATCTTTTAAATAAATATTCAGGGCATTATGGGAATGGTGAGTTAGCATGAGATGTTAAAAGGAAAAGTATTTCATTTTTGAAATATTTTATGAGTATGGTATACAGATATACATCCAGACTGCATGCCTCTATCATATATATGTTGTCATTTGTTTGAGTAGGTCATATACAGATATAAAGACCACATGAGTCTGGAAAGCAACAGCACAAACCAGTAATATTGTGGAATGATCAGACTTAGCTACTCTCAGCAATACAAAGATCCAGGACAATGCTGAAGGGCATAGGGCAGAGAGTGCTCTCCACCTCTAGAGAAAGAATTGTTGGAGTCAGAATGCAGATGAAAACATATGATTTTTTCAATTGTTTATTTGGGTTTATGTTTGGGGGTTTCGGTTTTATGAAACTGACTACTCAGTCACAAAAATGAACAATATGGAAATATGTTTTGAGTGACATGTATAACCCAGAAAAAATCAAATCCAATCAGAAGTGAGAGCTCATTTAAAAAACAAACAACTAACTAGCTCTTGTGACCTTGGCTATATTATTTAACTTTTCTGTAGCTCAATTTTCTCTTCTACAAAATGAAAGGATTGGACTAGATTATCTCCAAGGTTCCTTGTACCCATAAAACTGTATAATCCTGTGATATTCTAGAGAATAATTAATATGATTATGTAAAACAAAGCTGATCACTTAGAATTCAAAATGCATTAATATGCAGATCACAGCAGTTTACATATTAATATGCAGATTAACAGAACATTGTATAACATGCAACAGTTTACTTAATAAAATTTACCAATAAAGTGAAGTTCTAATTAAATACAGCCTTTGCTTTTATAAGGACATCCAAGCCAAAATTGTTTCACAATTACATTTTAAAGCCACAAACCCAAGCCCATGACTGCAGAGCAAATTCCTGTAAAAATGCAGTTAGTTCTTTGGGGAATAATCCCCTCTGTCCTCCAGTTGTTTGAGAATAGTCTACTCAGAAGGCAACTAGATGATGATCCTTTTGCCTTTTCTTATATTTCTATATTCGTTTTAAATGATGTTTTGTATTTTCCCTAATTACATGTAAAAATAACTTTTAACATTCTTTTTAAAAAATATTGAGTTCCAAAATCCCTCTTTTCCTTCTCCCCTCCCCAAAATGGTAAGTAATCTGATATATATCTTACATATGCAATCTCATAAAAAATTTTTCCATATTAGTCATTGTGTGGAAAAGATCTCAAAAAAATAAAGTAAATATATACATAGATATAATTATTTTTAATAATGGTCTACAAACATACCAATAGGAACCTTGATGAGAATACAAGAAGCAAAAATATCAAGTAGATAATTTACTAAAGAAGACCACATCTTCATATGATTGTCTAAAATAGATTAAAATATATGATCCTCCTTTGCTTATAATTTGTTAATTGTAGAAGAACATTTGTTGGGTTAATTAAAATACAGATTTTAAGATTTTTTCCAACGAAGTAATTTCTCCACACATATTAAGATCATTATACACATTCCTTGATGCAACCACAGAGAGAACTTTGTTCAGCAATACTTTGACTGCAAATGAGATATAATCTGGGGAGACATATGTTTACAAAAGATGTTCTCCACTGTCATGGAGATGTCTGACTTGTAGTTCAAATGGAAAAGGAATTCCAGCTGTTTGTGTGTTTAGAAAGTGAGATGCTCCAGATGTTCCTGTTTGGGGATGACATGATGCTTATTGCATCAAGTCCCAGAACACTAAGGGTCAATTCAGTGAGATCTATGATCCCACAAAATTAAATGTATTAATGATCTTCACAAGAAAAATTAAGTGAGTGAAGAATGGCTATTTGCCCAGATTATGGCATGTAATTGGATGGGTAGACCATTGAGTTTGTTTATCTGTGTGTTTACATATGTGTTCATACATGTATACATGTGTCCTGAACAGGTTCCTACTTGGGAAAATGATTTGGACCTATAATCAAATTAGAGGAAGACAGCAAATTGAATTGTAATTGGAAATTCACACAATCTTTCAATAAGCCAATAATGAAGTGTTTTCTAACTAGACTCCAAGCTGAGCACTAGAAATATAAAGAAAACAACCTTAAATGACCTTAAACAACCTTAAAATAGTTTTGTGTGTCAAAATCCCATCAACTTAGACCAATATTCACCCAACAAACGCCTGGGAAAGTGAATCATGCCGCATCAGAATTGCAAATGTATCAGAATTATCGGATTACTGAAAGGTTAATAAAGAGAAACATGGTAGGTGTCTGTGGGTTACAGTTACCCAGGTTTACAACCTAGATGTTGTCCTCAGCTCTTCACTTTTATTTTCTGTATCCAATTGATTCTATTGTTTCTGTGCCTCTCAAAACCTCTTTTATATTAAATCTTCTGTCCTTTGACACTCCCAATACCCTGGTAAAGTCCATCTGCCCTTTATGTCTGGACGATTGCAATAGCCTTTTGGTTGGTCTAGAATGCCTCAAATCTCCCATGCCAGTCCGTCCTTCATGAAGCTTTCAGAATCTAATTGGATCTTTCTAAAGGTCTGGTCTGACCATATCACCCCCTCCCCATCCCTAACCTTGCTGCTTTCATGGCTCCCTATTAGCTCACATTCCTTTACTTGACTTTTTTAACCTTTCTATTCTTTCTTAGAATTAATATTAAATATTGGTTCCGAGGCAGAAGAGCGGTTAAAGGATAGTCAATTGGGGTCAAGTGACTTGTCCGGGGTCAAGTGACTTGTCCAGGGTCACACTTTTGGGAGGTATCTGAGGTTAGATTTGAACCCAGGACTTCCCAGGACTTCATACTCTCTATCCATTGAGCCAACAAATTGCTCCCTTGTTTGACTTTTAATGCCCTTCATAACCTAGTCCCTTTCCACCATTCTAGTCTTAGACCTTATTCCCCTCCAGTGACACCGATCTCCTTTTTGCTCCTTACATGACACTTCATCTCCTGATTTGTAGAAGTGATGAAGAAGGGATAAAAGCATTTATTAAGCTACCAGACATTATATTAAGTACCTTACAGATATCTCATTCAATGCTTATAGCAACCCTAGGACATAGGTGCTGTTATTATTACCATTTTTAAATGTGGAGAAACTGAGGCAAACTGTGCTACCCAAGGGCAATCAGCTACTAAGTGTTTGAGGCCAGGTTTTAATTCAGATTTTCCTGACTTCAGTCCTAGTGCTTTATCCATTCCAGTTGAAGATCTCTCTGGGCATCTTTGCTGTGTCCCCCATGTCTAGAACTCTGGTCCTCTTTATTCCTACCTCCTATTTTCTCTGGTTTCCATCAATTCTCAACTAAAACCAATCTTCCTCTCCTTGTCTTCTTTTATCTTCTTTTCTTCCCCCTGATGTTCTCATTAGTTTGTCCTTTACGCATCTTTTTTGTATGTAGTTATTTGTATGTGATTTATATATCCCCTATGCATACGAGCTTTATTTTTTATTTATTTAAATGAACTTGTCACAACAAAAAACTTTATTTATAAAAAAAAAAATTTAATGTCTAGGTAGATTAAAAAAAGTTGTGTTAAAATAAGCATAACTTGTCTCCTCCTTGGAGATACAACCAATACATACGCACCTAGTTTATACCCCTTGGATACGAATAATTGTTCTTTAAGTATGAAGATGTAAGTAGTCTCTTTCTATCCACCAGGATGCTTAGCACTTCCCCCCCCCCAACTCTGTCCCTAGTCTACTTCTTGCTTTACCCTAAAGGGTGTATGTGTCTGTGGTTCTGGTTTTACCACTTTAGAATTCTGAGTCCCTTTTCCCACCAAATCATGCATATTGGCTAGGTTCTGTCTCACTAGGAATTCAAGTCAAATCAACAAGCTTTGATTAAGTTCACCAGACACAGTGCCAGGGAGTCAAAGAAAGGCCAGGTCAGTCCCTGCCCTCAAGGAGCTCACAGTCTAACAGGGGGACAACATGCAACAACTATATAGAACAACACAAGCAGGATAGTCCAGGATAAATTGGAGAGAATCAGAGAGGGAAAGGGCACTTCAGTACTATTTACTTAAATGTGGCAGATTGATTATGAGTTTAACAGACTTTTCCACTGTGTCTTAGGTTTCTTCATGAAAAATGCCTCCCAAGCTCAGTTTGAGAGTTAGAGGGGACTTTTCATTTCAGTCATGTCAGACTCTTCATGACCCTTTTTGGGTTGTTGTTGTTGTTGTTTTAGCAGTGATACTGGAGTGTTTTGCCATTTTCTTCTCCAGCTCATTTTACAGATGAGGAAACTGAGGTAAACAAGGTTAAGTGACTTTTCCAGGGTCACATAGCTAAGATCCTGGGATGGTTTCCTATTTCCTTCTCCAGCTCATTTTACAGATGAGGAAACTGAGCTAAAAAGGTTAAGTGACTTTTTCAGGGTCATACAGCTAAGATACTAGAGTCATTTGTCACTTCCTTCTCCAGCTCATTTTACAGATGAGGAAACTGAAGCAAACAGGGTTAAGTGACTTGCCCAGACTCACACAGCTAGTAAGGATCTGAAGCCATGCTTACAGTGCTGTAAATATTAAACACTTCAGCCAGGATTCAAATGCAGAGCCTGCAGTTCCAATTCCAGTTTCTAATTCCAATTCAGCTTTAAATAACTAGTTTTTTAAATAATTGGGGATGGCCTCCGTTGTCTTTGGTTTCCATTTGCTGGCTGTTTTTGCATGCCTGTCATTTCTTCATATAGCATAGATAATTCTCCTATTATCATATCATGAAATTCTGTATATATGATTGCATATTTAGGACCAGTTACCATGTCATTTGTAAGGCTGAGTCTCTGTGTGTGCACATGTATGGATTTGTGGAGAGAATTATGAAGCTGCTTATTATAGAGCAACGCCATATGGAGATTTGGGAATGACACCTCATTTGCTTTTAATAGGTCAGTCTTCAAGAGTACCGTCATTCTGTTATGTTTAAACAGATATGGATAACATCTGTATTCAGATTTCCAGAGTTTGTCCTATAAATTTTCTTGTGTACACTAAAGCACATATTTAAAAAAAATATTTGAAAGTATTTTAAATTAGTCTTCTTTATACCCAGAATTCTTATTCAGGCACATATTTTTGAGAAAAAGGTCACAATAATTTAGTTTACAAAATTGACCTTTTTCTCAAAATTGAATTGAAGCTATCGTAATTATTAAAGCAGTCTCCTTTGTACCCAGAATTCTTACTCAGTCATATATTTTTGAGAAATGGGACACAATATTTAGTTTACAAGATTAACCTTTTCCCTCAAATACAATTGAGGCTATCATAATTATTAAAACAGTCTTCTTTGTACCCAGAATTCTTACTTACTCACATATTTTTGAGAAAAAGGACACAATATTTAGTTTACAAAATTGACCTTTTCCCCCAAATACAGTTGAACCTCTCATAATTATTAAAGCAGTCTCCTTTGTACCCAGAATTCTTACTCAGTCACACATTTTTGAGAAAAGGGACACGATATTTAGTTTATAAAATTAATCTCTTTCTCCAAATATAATTGAACCTATCATAATTATTAAAGTAGTCTCCTTTGTACCCAGAATTCTTAGTCAGATATTTTTGAGAAAAGGGATACAATATTTTGTTTACAAAATTAACCTTTCTTCCAAAATACAGTTGAGGCTCTCATAATTATTAGGCTTGGGGTGCCTACGTGGCCCAGTGAATAGAGCCAAGCCTGGAAATGGGAGGTCTTAGATTCAGACCTGGTCTCGGATACTTCCTAGGAAGTTACTTGATCCCAAATGCCTAGCCTTTAATGCTCTTCTGCTTTTTTCTGTAGCAATTCTAAAGAAACTATTTAAAAAATTTATTAATTCAAATCTGATCTTGGACACTTCCTAGTTATGTGACCCTGGGCAAGTCACTTACCTCCCACTGCCTAAACCTTACCTCTCTTCTGCATTGGAACCAATGCATAATATTGATTCTAAGATAGAAGGTAATGGTTTTAAAAAATTATTACGGTTAATATATAGGTGTTTGAATTTCTTTATTACTTTAATCTATTTAAATAACTCATTAATCCAAACCTAATTAAAATATAGATAATTATTGCGTAGGAGGCAAATTTGTGTATCTCTTCTCTGTGGTTTTGGTTGACCTAATGGTTGCCACACATTTTCCCAAGAAAATCAGTGACTGTAACATCAGTAACAACTTGGAACTCTTCTTTTATGTCATTGTTAGCTGATGAATTCTTCTCTTTCTGAAAGATACAATTCACACTGAATCCTCCCATGCTGCTCTGAGTGTGGACACCCTGTATTTATTGATTATTAAGCACCAGTTAACTTGGGGCTGACTGCCCACACCTCCTCTCTCCCCTCCCTCAAGTTCATCCAGGCAAGTTACAAAGAGAGAACAGAAGCCTCCTTGAACTTCTCCCTAATCTTCCATTCCAGTTTGGTTTTGTTTTTGGTAAAGAATCTGGATTCTAAGGAACTCGAATGCTCACTTTCATCCCCAGTCCTTCATTACTATAATGCTTCATGCCATGTTTTCCATGGTTAAAGGCAAAACAACAAAGGCACCGCCTTCTGCCTGGCTGCTTCCTGCCTTCACTCAGGACAACAGTGCCTCCTCATTCACTGCCAGAGTGTGTTTGTATGCATCCTGATGCTTATTCAGGCTCCTGTGGTGCACAATGAGGAGCTGGCAGTTAAACTGCAACCAAATCACTATAATAGCACTCTGTCTGTAAAGAAAAAGAGAGCAGGGAAGAAGAGAATGAAGCGGATGAGAGGGGGGGGCAGGGGGCAGAGGGGAGACACAGGATAGAGATGAGATGAGAGGAATTTGGGGAAGATGTATTTTGGATGTGCCGATTCTAATACAAGAAGGACCACAAAGATGAATGATTCTTCTCCATTTTCAGAAGGAAAAAAAATCTGTCATCTTTCACCCAGCTGCTCATCAGTGTTTCTGATCTGATTGCTCATTTGTATTGGAAAGAATTCTGGATGGCAGTCCTGGAGGTCTCAGTTTGAATCTTAAGCTAGCTGGTTTTGGACAAGTCACATAATGTCTCTATCATCCTTAATTTCCACATCTGCAAAATGGGGATTGTGCCCTGTAACACTGACTTTACAGGGTCTTGTTTTGACCCATGGAATTGGAAAGGTTTTACATTTGAAACAAATCAGTGTAATTAAAGTAAGAAGGAAAGTAGGTGATGGGGAAAATATTTGTGTCCTGTATAGGTCTGTCATCCAAAATGCAGAGGAACCAAAAGGAGCATAAATAAGACCAAAAAAAATCTCTAATGGATAAGTGTTCAAAGGACATGAACAGACTATTCTTAGAAGATTTGCAGGTTATTTTCAATTATGGATAGTGTCCTTGCCAGATACCTTCCCTGTAATTCATTTTGGAAGTTGATAACTCCCAACTACCTCATCTTAGTATTGCTACATGCTAGGTCCATGTTGATGAACCTATGGCATGTGTGCCAGAGGGGGCTGCTCCACTTCCCCTCTCCACCGTGTCTGAGGACATTTCTCACATCACTTGCCTACTTTGCCCAGCAGCCCAAAGGAAGTGCTTCCTCCTTCCCCTGTCTGGGGCACGGGGGTGTCTCACATGTGGCATGAGGGTGCAATTTGGACACTCGGTCTCTAAAAAGTTCACCATCACTGTGCTAGATTCTGTGTTTAGTGCTGAGAACACAGTTAATAAAAAGAGAGGCAACTCCTGCCCTCAGTGAGCTCATAATCCAAGGGAGGGAAATTTTGAACTACCTCAAGTTCAAAGTATTTGTCAGTCTACTAACCATTTGCTGTGGGAACATGGTCTAGCTTTCTTATCAGCAAAAAATATATAATGATATAGTACTAAACTGACAGGGCTGTTTTGGGGCTCAAATGAAAGAAAAAAATTTATGACATATATTAGTATGTATATAAACTTAGATATAAATATATATTATATATTTTATATAATTATATCCATTAATATATTAATTAATATTATTTTAGATAACATTAATATACATTTAAACTGGAAAGTTAATACATTTATTATTTTATTATAATGAAAATAAAAAACAAAATAGTAAAAAATCTAAATATCACAGGAATTTAAAGATATAAAATATAATTGTAGGCGATATCATAATAAAATACTTTATAAATTCTTTTTCCTTAGTGAAATTTTCTCTAGTAAAAATGCTTTGCTGCTAAGTTTATATATTTTATATTTATGTAAATATAACATAATACTTATATAAATAAACACAAATAAAGTGATATATGTGATATACATCACTTTGTAAATCATAAAGCACTTGAGAAACATCAGCCATTATTTTTATTCTTTGAAAAGGCTAACTTAATAGTCCCATATGAGTTTTGCTTTCTTGCAAGACAAAATTTCATTTTCAAGGAGTACAAATAAGCCCTAGGACTCACTTCAAATGAATGAGAACTAGTATCTAAAGGTGATATCCTCTTAGAAGTATCACAAATAAGTTGCTTTTTTTTTTTTTTTTTTTTT
>NC_058134.1:51191274-51236824 GCF_016433145.1 Gracilinanus agilis | reverse complement strand
AAAAAAAAAAGAAACACTTCTCTTTTGTATTCACTAGAGGGCCTACTCTAATGCCATACCAGTTGATGACATTATTTGCTGATCATGAGAAGAATTTGAATGTAATACTCAGTCAGTGAGAGGTTTTTTTTTTTTTTAATGAAGTTATTCATATGGTTACTGAGGGAATTTTTTTTTCTCTCTCCCAGCTGTGTACTGTCTTTGCCTCTCCGTACTAGGCTCTGTATCTGTCTGTCTGTCTGTCTGTCTGTCTGTCATTGTCTCTCTCTCTCTCTCACTCTCTCTCTCTCTCTCTCTCTCTCTCTCTCTCTCTCTCTCTCTCTCTCTCTCTCTCTCTCTCTCTCTCACACACACACACACACACACACACCTGTAACTCCAATTCCTGATTGAAATCTAGAATTCATTTTGAAAGGAGTGCTTTATAAGCCCATGAAAAAAACCCAGAAATTTGAAAGGAGGAAAAAAAAACTCACAGTGATTTCTTTTGAAAATGTGTATAAATTTGCCATGTGGAATCTTAAGAAATTTAAATTAAATTGCTCATATTGGAGAATCTTGCACACAAAGATAATTTTTTAAAACTATGTTAGGAGAATTTTTTGAGCAAAATCATTTCAAGCATCAGATTTTATAATTCCCACTTACTGACTTGAGGGAATACAATGCAAGTTTGAGATGCATTTCTGCCTCTAAGTGGTGAGTACTACTATTTTCTGAAGAAAAGAAAGAAAAATCCAGTGTCTACTTTATTTGCGGCCTCCTTACTGACCTGAAATTTAGGTTGGCAAATTAGTCCTGCCCTTTCGAGATGATTTCAGAAGATTTAGAATAGTAAACATCCATTTATTCAGTGGCAAAGTCATAAGTAATATCAGATTCTGGAGATATAAAAACAAAAATGAAACCAGCTCTGCTTTGGTGAAACTTACATGCTAATGGAACAAACAAAACACACATGCATATAATAAATACAATATAAATTATTATCTTGGAATTCAAGAAAGAGCTTGACTAGAACAACTAGGTCATTCAATAATATAACAAAAAGGGGGCTCACTGTATTGAGAGTCAAGCCTAGAGAGACGGGAGGTCCTAGGTTCAAATCTGGCCTCAGACACTTCCCAGCTGTGTGACCCTGGGCAAGTCACTTGACCCCCATTGCCTAGCCCTTACCACTCTTCTGCCTTGGAACCAATATATAGTATTGATTCCAAGATGGAAGGTAAGGGTTTAAAAAAAGAATATAACAAAAATAAAGCATAGGGTATATGGAATATAATATAATGGAATAGGGTAGAAAAGAATGCTGTTCACATCTAGAGAAAGAACTGTTGGAGTAGAAATTAAGTAGAAAACATGATTTATCAATTATTTGGGTATATGATTTGGGGTTTTAGTTCTGAAGGATTATGCTATTAGAGAAATGAAAAATATAGAAATGTTTTGAGTGATAATGCATGTAAAACCCAGTGGAATTTTTTTTTATCAACTATGGGAGAATGAGAGAGACAACATGAATCATGTAATCTTGGAAAACTTATGTGTAGATGTGTTACTGGAATAAAATAAGGAAATTTAAAAAATAAATCTAGAATACAGTTATCTTGGGATGGGAGATTTAGGTGCACAGTGGTACGGGGTCCAGAGGGAGATCTCAGCAAGCCTGGATTCTGGAAGGGATTTTGGCACTATGATACTTTGGGACAAATCTCTTAACCTGTCTAGCCAGATGTTATTCCCCTTTATAAATCAAAAATGTTCAACTAGATGGTCTATGAAGTTCCTTCTAGCCCTCAGAACGAGATCCGTGGACAATCTGGAATCAGAAAAGTTAGACTGAAATACCGATGCAGACACAGACTCCTTCCACTCTAATCTTTGCACCTATCAGGAGAGAATGGTCTCAACCTTGGATCTGGCCAAAGAGTTAGTAATAAACCTGAGAGGGAAGGAGAATTTTCTTTTTCTAGACTCGTAAGAGAACCACTGGCTGTGAAATTTTAAGAAATTTAAATTAAATTGCTCATTTTGGAATCTTGTATATTAAGATTTTTTTTAACAGCATTAGGAGAATGTACTAGGAAAAGTTTGGCTTTGTTAGCATGAAAAAATACATCGCTTAGGTGGGTCAACATATGGAAACCATTCAAAAAAAGTTGTCACACAATATATTGAGGCCAGTTAAGCAATCAGCCATAACTCCCTGCTTAACAGCTCAAAGGGGAAATCAAGTCAAGATATTAATAGATTTTGAATGTCTTTTGCCAGTCCACTTAAGTACTCTTCCTCTGCCCCACTTAAATCCAGTTCATCCATAAGTCAAGACATCACATGCCGTTGGTCCTCTTTGAAAAATGAATGACTAACAGCAACAATACTACCACTACCACCACCACCAACAACAACAACAACACCAATGAGCATGCTTGTATCAAACCAATGGAATGGAATAATGGGGATTGTTTCATGCTTCTTGGAGAAGAAGCATCGCACAATGGGCAGACTTGAAGACAGAACGCTAGACTTGGAAACAATAGACCTGGATAGAAATCCCACTGGAAACACTTCTTGGCTACATAACCAGGAGCAAGTTTGCTCATCTCTAAAATGGAAATCATATTTGTACTACCCACCACCTAGATTGTTTTGAGGAAAGCATGAGACAAACCTTAGAATGCTTTATAAGTGTGCTGTTGTTATGGACCAAAGAGCATACTTGGGGAGCACACAGGGAGGGGAGAACTGTTGCTTTTCCATTAGTTAAGATGAAATGTTTATTTTTTTCTCCAAAAAATTCTCGTGGCAGACCAGCCGTATAGTCAGCTGTCTTCTTGCTAATAAGCTCACTGGTGAATTCTGCTGAATTTTTTTTCCAGCTTGAACCTGTCCTTGATGCAAGACTGTCAGAAAGTACCTCTTTATCAGTCAAATAATGTTTGCAGTAGAGATTATTATGACAGAGTGTGTGAGCATGCGTGTGTGCAAATGCATGCTATTATTACCTGCAATGGTAAATCTAGCTAATAATAGGTAAACCCATAAGTTGAAATTCAATTGATATTTTTCTCAGGAGAGAATATTAATGTGGAATCTGTTTTTCTTTGTGAGTTAGCCTCAGACATCAGAGTTTGTGTGTAACAAACTAGGGCAAAGCCACTTCTTGCACGAATCAATTTCTCCAGTTATTTTTGGTACAAAATGACATTAAATGTTAGTGTTAAGCAGCTGGGTTACCCTGTAGATAAAGTTCTGGACCTGGAGTCAGGAAGAGTTAAATGAAAATCATTCCTTAGACATTTAACTAGTCAAATCATCACATCTGTGTGACTCAATAGCTTTTTCTGTAAAAAGGGGATAGGGCAGTTAGATGGCACATGGATAGAGTGCCAGACCTGGAGTCAGGAAGATCCAAATTTAAATCTGGCATTGGACATTTACAGGCTGTATGACCTTGAGTAAGTCCCCGAACCCTGTTTGCCTCAGTTTCCTCATCTGTAAAATGAGCTGGAGAAGGAAATAGCAAACTAGCTGTGTGATTCTGGGCAAGTCACTTAATTTCTTTTGTCTCTTTTTCCTCATCTTTAAAATGAGCTAGAGAAGGAGATGGCAAACCACTCTAGAATCTTTGGCAAGAAAATTCGAAATGGACTCACGAAGAGTCAGACCTACTGAAAACAACTAAACAGCAAAAAGGGGACAACAAAGAGAACATGCTTTACAGGGTGATTCTTTAAGATAAAATGCTATGTGAACACTAAAGAGTTGGACAAGAAGGCCACTGAGATACCCTCTTCTGCTCCATGTTTTTTAGAAGGAATTAGGGTGCATTCATAGATCTTTAGAAGACAAATACTTATATATAATGTTAGGAAAACAGAAAGTCACAGCAATATAAAATAGTTTATAGGATAATACCCAGATCATAGATTTAGTGAAAATGGACCTTAGAAGTGTTCTAATCCAACCCTCTCACTTTACAGAGAATTAATTGTGTTTTCTTTCTCTTCTATTTCATTTCCAAAGGCCAGATGTCGGTGTGTTAAATCAAGCTTTAGACAATGATTAGAAAAGTCAATAAAAATATTAACTAAACTTGGCTTGCTAGACTGATGTGCCAGGAAGTAAAAATCATACCTCAGTGAAATAAAACATACTTTCATTTAATGGTAGCTAAAAGAATTCTTCTATATTTGAAGCAGCATTTTAAAAAAAAGTCATTTTTATTCTTTCAAACTGGCAAGATGTAATTTAGCACTGCTACATCTGAATGCTTTTTAAAAACTGTTCTCAAAAAATTGTTTATTTCAAAAAATAAAGGTCCATAGAGTCAGAATACATAGATTTATTAAATATTCTACTACATAATTTATGTTAAATTTCTTAAATTCTGATCTTAGCCCAGCCACCAACCAGGTATATGACTGAACAGATCACTTATTCTTTCTGTGTCTCAGTTTCCTCATCTGTAAAATGAGGGAATTGCATTAGATTGACCTTTTTTCAGTGATTAAACAACCATTAAACCTGTATTGCAGAGTACTAATTCAAGGAAGATACAGAGTTATAATAAAACTTAGCTCGGGGAATTTAAGTATAATAGGGAAATAATGTTGTGTGATGCAGCTTCTTCCTAAGCCTGGGGTAGTTTTGTGGAGAGATAACCCTATATCGCACCTATGGATGGATTTCTGGTCCTGGAGTCAGGAAGACCTGAGTTCCAGTGTGGCTTCAGATACTTATTAGCTGTGTGACCTGTAATAAGGGGATAAGGCAAGTGGATGGGGTTTGAGGGTCCCTATATCAGTAGGTGGGAAAGGAGGGTACAATAGTGGAGGTAGTAGATTGAGGTGGTAGGAGAGATGTAAGGGAATGGCTGAGTTTAGGGAAATTTAGGACGATGAAGTATAATGAGCGGCAAGGGGAGAGGATGAGGTAGTTGGGCAGGCAGCTGCAACAGGGAGACACAGACTGGGTACACAGGCTTGAGACAGAAGACACTGAAGGGAAACAGGCTGAACCCCTTCAGGTAGGAAGGGCACTTCTACAGACAAAGGTTAGGGCCAGTCAGAAATGTTTTGAAACTAACTAGAGGGCTTTCTAGTCAGTTTCTCAAGTTCACACAGACAGAGTCCTGAGGCTCCTCCCTGTCTGTGATATAGACAGGCTTCTCAGAGGAAGTATAGCGATCACCACTTCCTCAAACATGGATGCCTCTAGCTCCCCTTAGGACCCAAAGAGAGACTCTTCCTTTCTCTCCTTATCCCTCTTTTATCATTCAACCAATGATTTAGTAGAAGGTTTGATTAAATGACAACAGGGTTTATTAAGTTTCAGGGTTGATTGTAAAGGACAGAGGGATACAAGGTTTCTCTAACAACCAACTAGGGAGAAGCTCCAGGTGGGGGAGGAATACAGGAATGGGAGACTGAGAAAGGGCCTGCCCTCTCTCAGTCCCGGGAGATTTTGTTGCCTTTAACGTTAGGGAAGTTACACACAATGAATCAGGAGATAATTTGTATCAAGGGTAAGCCCCTACTTTACTATGGGGAAAACTAAGGCTTCAAAGTTTGATTGCTACCACCCAAATCCACCCTACTCCCAAAACCCACAGGAAATCAGGAAAGGAAAATGTTGATTGGCATAGGAAGGTCAGGGAGATCCAGAGGAATTAGCTAAGCTACAAGATCACAAGAGAAAAGGCACAGAATCAAGGCCAAGTTTTAGCCCCCAAGACCGAGCTCAGTTGACCTTTCTGCTCTGACTGAGCCTCCAGGATCAACTGCCTTTAGTCAGAGTTCTAAACCCTCTCAACTGCCAGAAATTCTGCAGTTAGCCTTTTGCAGGGTTAATTGCACCTCTGCACTACATACCCTGGGCAAGTCACTTTGTCTACTAGCCAAAGAAATAGCAAACCACTCCAGTATCTTTGCCAAGAAAGCCATATGGACAATATTGGTGTGCTGTGGGACAGGACTGAACAGTAAGAGCAATCCTACACCACTGTGTACTACTGCTAGGTATGGAGAGAGTCGTGACTTCTGATTTGTTAAGGATAGAGATAGATAGATAGACAGACAGAAAGACAGACAGACAGATAGATAGACTGGTAGACAGACAGATAGATAGATAGATACATAGATAGATACATAGATACATAGATACATAGATACATAGATACATAGATACATAGAGATAGACAGACTGATAGAGAGATGCTGCCTTGAAAGGAGCTTACTAGAGTTGGTTCTAGACTTGCTTCAGAATTCTCAGAATTCCCAAAAAACTCCTCCAATTCTCCAAACTCCCAAAATTCCCTTTGTGAAAGGCAGTGGAAAGTGATTTTAAATAGTTGTCTGGAGCCCTCTGATCCACAAACATGTATGGGAGTTAGTCTCATTATTTCTTTGACCTGTCAGCCTTTCAATCCAGGAGACTCTGGAAAGGACCTCTCTTAAATGACATGATTCTGTCTTTCTTGGACTGATCTGTGAGATCTTATCTCACATTATTGTTCCATTATTCTCCTCA
Source organism: Gracilinanus agilis (assembly GCF_016433145.1). Lineage (NCBI taxonomy): Eukaryota > Metazoa > Chordata > Mammalia > Didelphimorphia > Didelphidae > Gracilinanus > Gracilinanus agilis. The sequence goes on along the minus strand of NC_058134.1, from coordinate 51,230,293 downwards.
CTCATTCAATGCTGCATATTCTCTGGTGTATAATAATCTGTTGAATTTCTCTGAATTCTGTTTGCTGTTCTGCTTGGATAAATGGACTCACCATTCATTATTTATGTTGGCTTTTTGTATAACTGGTCTTTGGGAAGTGGGGGATGAGGTGTTGAATGTAAGCGAAGTCTCCTTTCCTCCTGAAGAGTACTCAGGAAAGTGGCTTTTTTGTTGGACCTTTTTGTACCCTAAACCAGAGATACAAAAGGAGTTCTAGAAAGATTATAATCTCCTGATTGGATGTGGAAGAAGAGATATCCAGCTTTAGAGGTCCCCAGCTTTGTCCAATTTCCCCCCTAGGTATTGTTCTGGTGGTGCAGGTTCTCTGTGAAAGTGGCCTGGCTAGGGCTCAGATCATATGTATCCATGCCACCCTTGAGTCATATAGAAATAAATATTAAGATACCAACCCAACCTCCCTCTACCCCAACATCTTATAATAGGAAAATATAAATATATGGTTTTATATATGTATATATAATATTTATGAACATATAATATATAATTCATATAGATTCTTATTGTATGTTTATATCATATGTTTATATGATATTTATTATATTTTGTGTCATAATATAATATATTCATTTTATATAACATATTTATAGTATATATGAATATACGTTTGTCGTATAAAATTGTGTATTGTATATTACATACATATACATGCATATGTTTACATATACTACATATTTATATATTATATGTAAATTTATATTATACAATATATATTTTGTATACATTATATGTAAATATATTATATAATTTTATATGATAAGCATATTAGAGAAGCTCAAAATATTGGGTAAAGTCCATAGGGCAAAGTCATTGTAGATCAAGAATAGCTTCATGAAGGAGGGTGACATTTAACTTGGGTTTAACCTTGAGTAAATTCCTTAACTTCCTAGGTGGTACAGTAGAAAGAGTACTGGACCTGAAGTCAGGAAGAACTGAGTTCAAATCTAACCTCAGATAGTTATTCTCTGTTACCCTGTTCAAGTCACGTAAGCTTGTTTGCCTCACTTTCCTCATCTGTAAAATGAACTAGAGAAGGAAATGATAAACTACTAACTACTCCAGTATCTTTGCAAAAAAAAAACCAAAAAACCAAAACCCCAACCCAAATGGGGTCAACTGAAAAACAACTAAATGTCACCAAAAATTCTTTAACCCACTGGGGCCTCAGTTCTCCCATCTGCAAAAGAAGGATGTTAGGCTATTTGACTTCTAGTGCCTTCTGCTTTGATGATTGGTAGAACTTGAGAGAAATTTATGTATATAATAAGTCAGGTATTTTACATGTTTCATTTCACAGATAACTTTTCATTGTCTGTGGACTCTTCCTTAGCATCAGTTCTAGTGACCACACCCACAGCAAAATAAAAAGGAAATCTTTGTCTAAAAAAATGCAGAAGCCTTAGCCTTGTTATGAAATATTGATTCCCTGAAACCTCTTGTTTCCCCCTCTGCAAAAATAACAACAATAATAATCAGGAACTTTCTGTAAAGTCTTTCAAAAATTTTGGAATCTCTCATTGATCATTTGCATGTTTGTTTTTCCCTTTATAATTTCCTTATAAAAGGTTTAATTAGCTTAAAACAAAAAAAAATCTATATTTTCCTCTGACAAAAAAACACAACAAGATATAAATATAAACATGGTCGACAGATGTATACTGTACTCTAACTCCAAGCTAACAGATAAAATTCCTCTTTCAGAATTGTTTTCCTGAAGGTGAAGGGCTGCTTTTTATTGGGTCTCCCATCATTTTTCAACTTGGCTTTGCTCTTTCCCAGCCAGTCTCACCCTCTAGCCAGCGTCAAAGGCTATTCCTTAGGGAGATGACCCTGGGAATGTGGAAACTCTATTATTCCCCGGCTTTCCTCCATCCCTGTATTTTGTTGTAATAAGTTAGTTCTCCTCTGCTCTTCCCTGCGCTTTTCATCTCCTGCTGAGATTCGGGCATCCGCAGCAGCCATCCTGGCAGAAGGGAAGAAGGTGAATATGCCCCTGCAGGTTTAAATTAATTGCATTTCTCCACTATGCACCAATCGAGCCGGCGCTTTCGAGAACACAATTTTAAACTTCTAACTTAGCCATAATTGAAAAGGGAATGTAGTTATTAAAGTTCTAAGTGTTATAGTAAACCTACTCCAGGAGAGCGGCAGGAAAACATTCTTATGCTAATGGGGGAGCAGCGACAGGACGAAAACTCTTCTGCAGGTATCTGCTTCGTGAAAAATACCCGATATTGATTTTGGGACATCATTTCACTAAAGAACATGTCTAGTTCTCAAAAATAAAAAGGCTGAGTATATATTCTTTACATCCAAATCAAGCAGGATGGGAGATGTTTTAAGAGCACTTGAAGAAATAATAATAATAATAATATCAATATAGCACTTAATGCTCTCCATGTTATCTCATTTGAGCCTCATAATGTAGGTGCTAAACTAAGGCTTAGAGAGATGAAGTGATTTGCCCAAGATCTCACTATTACTTTGAGGTCATCTAGGCTAATTCCTTCATTTTACAAATGAGGAAACTGAGGCTCATTTTGGTTAACTGACTTGCTCAAGATCAAATGGATTGTTTGGGTTTGGATCTTGGTTCTTTGATTCCCAGGCTGTCACTCTTTCCCTTTTTTTCATGATCTCTCTCCAGGTTTTCTGTTTACATCTAAAACTGCCTTGTTAGCTATTGATACTTGAAAGAACAAAAGATGGATGAAGAACAAAAGTCTTTTGCATTTAATGGGTGCTGTTAAACTGCAAAGATTTAGAGTTTTCTTAGAACTGATTCTAGTGTATGGCAAATGATTGTTAGAAATGAGGAACCAAGTTAATTTGTAAGTGCTAAATGATATTAACTTGTGTTATCTTTAATGAGATTCTTGTTACTTGGGAAATCATTACAAATTACAGAGGTTGCTTTGTGAAGAGTTCTAAGTTAAAGAAAAAAAAGAATCAACTTTGTTGTACAGGGATATCATATAATTAATTTTTCTAATGTTTCCTCCTGTTTGAATACCAGTTATTTTAGATTATGACAGCAGTAAGTTTTGAAAAGTTAAATTTTCTTTCTTCCATGTTTATGATCCTTTTCAATTATCCATTAAAACTTTAAAACACCTTTAATGTTAGGCAGAGAGAAACTAAGCTGTCCAGAAGTTCACTCGATTATGGTTTACCTCATCACATGCAACCAGTATTCAGTTGAGTAAAGTCCACTATGTCATGTTACTTCATCACTCCAGTAAAGACCCTAAAGCAGTGGTTCCCAAACTTTTTTGGCCCTTTCCAGAAAAAATATTACTTAGTGCCCCTCTGGAAATTATGAAACTATTTATTGAACTCAGAATAGAATGTAATACAAAAAAAGTGTGGCCATCACCTCCCTCCTGGATCGCTGCAGCACCCACCAGGGGGTGGTGGCACCCACTTTGGGAATCACTGCCCTAAAGGCAGTTCTACAAGGCAATTATTCTATTCATCCAGCATTCATTACATGCTTAATCTTGTGCTCAGCTGCAGTTAGGTGGCGCCATATTGCCTAGTATCGGACCTGGAGTCAAGAAGACTCATCTTCCTGAGTTTAAATCCTGCCTCAGATACCTACTAGTTGTGTGATGCTGGGCTAATTACTTAACCCTATTTGCCTCAGTTTCCTCATCTTTGAAAATGATGTTAGAAAAAAGAAATGAGAAACCACTCCAGCACTTTTGCCTAGAAAACCACAGGTGGGGTGAGTTCACAAGTGAAAAATGGCTACACAACAATTATGCTCCTGCTGGACTCTATACTAGCTATAAAGGCAAAAATATTTGCCTTCAAGGAACTTCAATTATACAATTTATAGATAGATAAATACAAATTAAATTTCAGGGCAGGGGTGAGATCCCAACAACTGGCAGGATTAGGAAGAGACTCCTTTAACTGAAACTTGAAGGGAGCTAGAGATTCTATCCTAAATTTTTTGTTTATTTTGCCTCTTGAGTCATTAAAGAAGACATAATGCTTACTTCTCAAAATGAGGTCCACAAAACCTTGGTGGAATTGGTCCTTGATTTCTCCTTTAGGTCAAAACTATTTTCATAATGATGCTAAGATATTATTGCTCACTAAAATACTTTTGCCTTTTCCAATTCTATATTCGTATGAGGGTGCATTTTCTTCATATACTTCAACTGAAACAACATATGATTGACTGAATGAAGAAACATAAAAATCTAGCTGGCCTCTATTAAGCGAGACATTAAAGAATTTTGTAAAAATATATAAATCAATGCTATTCTTCTCACTAATTTTTTTGTTTTGGAAAATATAGTTTTAAAATTAAAATGTTATTTATGTTAATACATTATGGATTTATTGTTACTTTTAATGAATAACAAATTTGTAAAAGCTAATATATTTTAATTTTGATAATGATAAATATCAAAGATATAAGCTGCATAAAAAGAAGCTTTTGAGGATCTTCAATAATTTTTAATAGTGCAAAGAGATCCTGAGACAAAAAAAGTTTGAGAGCTTTTATATGATTTTCATGAGTTAACCTGACCTGTGATTATTTTGGTGAAGGAAATGCTCAGTAAGGAATCACCCTTGACCAACAGAGATGAGTAACTGTTTTACAAATCTTAGAGAACTGCCTGGAGCATTGATGGGTTTAGTGGCTCACCCTGATAGTCCATGATCACCATAACTAGTATATAGCAAAAATGGGCCTTGAATAGAGGACTGTCTGACTCCAGGACTAGGTCTCAATGACTACTTCTATTTTTTTATAAGTGCATTAAATTCCAAACCTTGAAAAATCCTCATTTGGCTATAGTCAATATTTTCTAACCATACTGGATAAAAGAACTGACTATTTAGGTACTGCTCATTAATTCTAACCTTCAACTTCTTGGTAGATATATTTTGGGTGTGCTATGTTTGGGTATGTATGTTTAATACAAAACAAGATAAATAATAATGGCCCCTGCCTTTCTAGAGTGACTCTTGCAAGCAATCAACATACACAATCAATATAAAGATGGTTGGATGGATGGATGGATGGATGGATGGATGGATGGATGGATAGATGGATGGATGGATGGATGGATGGTTGGTGGATGGATAGATGGATGGATAGATGGTAGATGAATGGGTGGATGGATGGATGGATGGATGGTGGATGGATAGATGGAGGGATAGATGGTAGATGAATGGATGGATGGATAGATAGATAGCTGAGCATTTATTAAGTACTTACTAAGAGTCAGGTGTTATGCTGGTTGTTAGGAATTCAAAGACAAAAGTAAAATCTCTCTGCCCACAAGGAACATTTATTCTAATAGATGAGAAAACATATACAGAGGACTGGTGGCCCAAGAATGACATTTTTATTTGGGGAATCGAAGAATAGTGAATGAAGCTTTGCAGCAATTTGTTATCATGACCTCCCTAGAAGAGATAGTAATATCAACTTGATTACTCTTCCCTGGGTAAGATATGGGTGAGGTGGACAGAAAAGGGTTATAGATGGCAAGATATCACAAAATACCCCTTTTTGGTTGTTGATACTTTTTTTATTTTCAGTTCAACATTCTATCGTTCCTTCCACCCCCTCTCCTATCCATTGTCAAGGCAAGAAAACTGATACCCATTATCTACATGAATTCATGCAGAACATTTCCACATTAGCCATGTTGTAAGGGGAAAAAGGCAAGAAAAAGAAAGTTTAAAAAATATCCTAAAGCATTTAAGTGGCTCAGTGAATAGAAAGCCAGGGCCAGAGACCAGAGTTCCTGGGTTCAAATGTGGCCTCAGACATTTCCTAGCTGTGTGACTCTGAATGAGTCACTTAACCCCCATTGTCTAATCCTTACTGCTCTTCTGCTTTGTAACCAATACACAGTATCCATTCTAAGACAGAAAGTAAGGATTTTTTTTAAATAAATGCTTCAGTCTACACTCAAAATTCATTTGGAATGTGGATGGCATTTTTCATCATGATTCCTGTGGAATCATGGATCAGAGTATTGTTATGTAGAGATGGCTGCATGGAATCCCTGCAAAATACAGGGACAGCCTCACCCAGAATTCCAGGGGATCCCCCTGGAGAACTTTGGGTGAGGGGGCAATTGAGAAGGGTTGCTTTGTGGGGGGGTTGAGGTGAGCAGATCACTGCTTACTGCTCCTGACTTGGGGGGGGTTCACCTGAGTGGCCATTGTGGCAAAGGCATCGTGGTTTTTACTCAGGAGTTAGCCTGTTTATTAGGATTAGTCCTTATCAATATCAATATATCAATTCTTTAGTGATTTAGTGATTAGATATATTCACTATTAACAAGAGAGCCAGTGTAGGTAAGTGCCCTTCACCCCCTCCTGTGGGGGGGGGAAGGGCAGCTTCAACCTAACAGATCAGGGTCACCCTTTCCTTATCCAAAATCCTAATTACTACCCCCTCTAGCTTTCCTTTTACTTCTTAATATAAGCTTTACCTTCAATATCTGTGCCTGGGAATTATTTGGGGGATACTCACTGCTCAAGTCTGGTCATCTAGCTTGAATCCTGTCAGCTGCCAGATTTAAGAAGATCATCTATCTCAGTCCTTCAACATTTAGATAACTAGCTTCTACTTATTCCTCTATCAGACCTGTGAGGAATATAAGTTAAAGAAAAGAGGAACATCATTAGAGTTCAGCCTCAACAGAAACTTACCAGAAGTACCTCAGTCAGTCTCCATTTTTCCAACTGAAACCTCAACTGCCAGGAGTGTCTTACCCCCTCCCTTCTCCCTGAAGCCTGTCAATCTGAGTCTGTGTCTTGAAGGTTACTGGCCCTGGCATAATTATCTGCTTCTCCAAAATATCTGTTATTTATTAACATAACAGTACTGATCAGAGCATCTTAAGTATTTCACTGTTAATCATCATTACAATATTACTGTTAACCATGTACAATGTTCCCCTGGTTCTGCTCACTTCACTTTTCATCAGTTCATACAAATTTTCCCAGATTTTTCTGGAACTATCCCCATTATCATTCCTTATGACACAATCGTATTCCATCACAACAGTATGCTAACCATTCCCCCAGTGGATAGGCATGGCACCCTTTAGGGGAGATCACTCTCACTCCCTGGTCAATTGTCCTCAGCCCTGAAGGGAAGTTGGTAACAAGTTAAGGGATTAACTCACCCTGGGAGAGAGGCATGGGCTGTGTCTGGAGAGGTCTGGAGAGGTCTGGAAACCTAGAATGCTAGGTAGGGAGGAGATGGAATGCCAGGTCTGGAGTCAGCAAAACTTGAGTTCAAATCTAACTTCAGATACTTTGTGACTTTGGGAATGTCAATTAACCTCTGATTGCCTCCATTTCCTCATCTGTAAAATGGAGATTATAATAGCCACCTACCTCCCAGAGCTGATGTGAGGATTAAATGAGATAGTAATCAGAAAGAGCTTGGCACATAGCAAATACCATATATATGTTAATTATTATTATTATATCTGAAATCTGAAATATATTTATATGTGATATATAAATATAAAAAGATATATATATAGATAGATATAAAACCCCAATTTAAACCTATGTCTAAGGTATTCCCTCTCTAATCGAACAGTAATATAATAATATAATGTAAAATAATATAATAAATAAAGTAAAATAATCTAACAGTAAAAACTACAGCTCAGAACTAAGGCACTGCACATTTTCTCTCTCCACTAATGAAATTTCTCTGCTCAAGACTCAGGCATAGACAGATTGGATTAATTCATGGAAGGGCCTGACCACCTAAAAGAATAGTCAAGCTTTTTTTCCTTTAAATCTTTGACTGTTTATATCCACTCTCCAAGAGTTCCAGAGGAATATTTTCTTAGGATTGGTCTCATATCTAGAGTCTTCCTAAGGGAAAAGAGTAAAAGGGACTCGTTATATATTAATGGATTAAGTATGAGACAGCTATTTATTTTTTCTACCCAAAAGAAACATTTGAAAGAAAAACTCACTAGCATCCTTTAACAAATACTTGAGCAAGCCACTGTTTTTAGTTCCCTCGGTTAGGGCACGGGGGTGATAACAAGGTCATGGACTTATTTCCATAGAGGCCATCATGTTTGGAAGAAACATGGTGTAATAGAGGCTAGACCTGGAGTCAGTAAGTCCAAGGTTCAAATCCCAGCCCCCACACAAAATAGCGGTGTGACCCTGGGCTAGTTATACCCTTTTTCCTCACTCTTGCATCTGTAAAATGAAGGAACTGGATGAGATGGCTTGTTAAGTCCCTTTCAGTGCCATGAAGTGGCACCATAGTGGATAGAGTACTGAGCCTAGGAGTCAGGAAGACTCAGGTTCATGAGTTCAAATCTAGCCCCAGACACTTATTAGCTGTGTCACCCTGGGCAACTCATTTAAGCCTATTTGCTTTAGTTTCCTCATCTTTCAAGTGTTTCTTTTTGGATAGAAAAAATAAATAGCTGTCTTATACTTAATCCATTAATACATAACGAGTCCCTTTTACAGGGACTTTTATGGGAAAAAAAATGGCAAACTATTCTAGTATCTTTGTCAAGAAAATCCCAAATGGAGTCACAAAGAGTTTGACACAACTGAAATAACTAAACAGCAACCAAAAAAAAAGGTCCCTTCTAGCTTAAATCCTTCTTGCCTCATCTGTTCTTCAGTCTCAGAAACAACCCTCCAAAATTCCTTATCTTATCAAACCTTATCAATATATTACTAATTTCCTAATTTCATTACTATAATCTGATGGTCTGAATAATAACTTATAATTACTAGCATTATTCTCCCAAGAGATTTAGACTTAAACATTTACAATGAAGCCTTTTGTTGGGACCACAGATTAAGCATTTTATATTTCACTGCATTTCAGGGTCCAAACAAGTCCTTTGTCTTCTGGTAAACCTCTATGGGAGTTGAACTCATCCACTGGCTAGTGGTCATCTCCAAAAGAGCTATAGCAGGGAGGGAGAAAGTACTTTCCAAAAGGAATTAGGACACCCAGATCTTCTGGATAGCCTCCAAACTTGGATAGGTCTGTCTCAAGATCTGTGTTTGGTCACCTGTACTCAGGAAAGAGAAGAAAAACTAAAAGAAAACTAAAATGAAGGTCTACGAGGTGTTTTTGTTTTTTTTTTTTTTTTTGAGTTCTGGACTCGGGCTCCTCTGGGCAGGATATATGACTTTAGCTGCCATGAAACTCAAATAATCTTGACACAAGAATTCTGAAGGCTGGTCTGCTGTTTTTTAAAGGTCCACCAAGTCATCAGCTCTTCCTGTTTCAAGCCAATAAAAGAAATACTTAATCATCTCAAATCACCATTTCCTCTAGTACTGAGCTACACATGCCTGGAGTTTGCCTTGGCAGCTCAGTACAGCCTCTCTGGGATGGCCTTTATAGGTCCATTCCCACACACGTTTCATGGGGCGCAGCAGTCATTACATACAATACTCATAAATTTGTCTTAATGGGTATTTGAACATAGCATCGGTTGGGGAAAGAGGCCAACGATTTTCATGAGCCAGGAGGCAGGCAATCTTCCTGGAAAAAGGAGGAAGTCTACTTTACATGTATGCACACAAACATACACTTTATATTTGTATACGGTTTCATTCTCTTCTGTTTATCCAGATGAAAAATGATGAGGCTGGAAACTCAGCTTATAGAATAATTTAACCTAGACTAGAGAAAATAATGCTCTCAATTAAAGAATCTTTTATTATTTTCTCATTTATCCTTTTAAGGTTCCATTTGGAAGTGAGAGCAGAATGTCTGGTATAATAGTGGCCTCTATCATCATTCATTAGAACAAATGCCTTTGAAACTAGTTTTAAAAAAAAAAACAGGTTTATATCATTTAGACTTGCATTAAAGGTAATTTGATATTTTTCTTTCTTTCATTTTTTTTTCAGAACGCTTTACCCTGTACAGCTCTAAAAACCTTAGACAAGCATGGAATAAGTAAGTCTTTATAATGATTGTTCTTTGATTTTGTTGAATTTTTGTTAAATTTCTGGACAGAGCTAATGTTGCATACTTTGTCATGACTTTTGTTACGTGATATCCATTTTTCTCAGAGTACACATTCTCAAATTTGCCAGTGCTCAGGTTTGTGAGGTTTATGGAGTTCCAAAAAAGACTTTCACACCAAGGAAAATACCATTATTAGAGTATAATTTAGACTGCTACCAACCAGCCTAAACATTTTGGTGCAAAGGATGATTGATATAACATTTGATATCCAAGAGAGTCTTACAATTTATTATGGAGATCTCTCTGCTCATGTGATTTGAACCTTATGTCACTCTCCTTATGTCTGTTATCCCATATTTCACTGTGGAATTTTAATTTGTTATAAATTTGGAAATAATCTGATTACACCAAGAAGTATCACTACATAAAAAGTTATTCAGAGACTTTTAAAATAATATATATATATATATATATATATGTCAGTCTACTGGGGAATCTTTGGTACAACAAAAGAGAGATTGAGAAATCCTTATTTAATTGCTGGCCTGCTCTTTTTAAGAATTAAAAAAAATGTTTTTAAATCATATTTCAAGGAAGATCAGGAAATCTAATGGATATGAATAAAAACTGGATTGATTGAATTGATGAAACATTATAGCTTCTCACGGACTTGATCCACAGAGTTATGTGAAACTTTCTTATAAATATGGTGGCTTATTATTATGATAAATTTTATGATTTGGGTACCATCACCTGAAAATGAAATGGCAGAAAAACAACCTTATTTTCCATAAAAAAAGTCTCATTTGTAATATTACTGGGTATTTTTTCTCATAGAATTGTTTTCAAAGACCTATAGATGCCATATAAGAATTTATTGTCTGAATTCACATTTCAAGCAAAACATTGTGCATTGCCCAGAGTTAAATTGTTTATTTTCTTATCTAATTACCTACCAATTAATGTTTTAGTGTGGCATAAAACATACGAATCAAGTAGTTCCTTTTCAAATTTATTTTTTCTAAAAAAGGTCCCATGCATTCCTCTATGAATATTGGCTAAAGAAGGAATGTCATGGAGTTGTAATTATCCCATGCAGTGATCACCAGTTCTTGGAGTGTTTTTTTGTTGATGTATTTTTATTCTGCTGACCCATTTTTTAAGAAATGATAAGATCTACCAGTTGTAAAAAATGGCACTCCAGACTGGTTATAGTAGAGGAAGAAGCCTTCAGATGTTCACAGACAGGAAGGTGAAGTCAAACTCATGGGCAGGGCATCATTCTCATGTTTATTAGTCCTTAATCTGATCCACAGGCATTCTATCTGTAGGGAAATGTATATTTAAGCTGATTGGCTTTTCTCCTAAGGCCAAAATACAGTAGCCCCCTCCTTAATGTGACCATGGTCAGAGGAGATGAGATGAAGTGAGGAACAGAAGCTGTGTCCATTGGTTTTTTTTTTTGTTGTTGTTGTTGTTGATCTTTTCAATTTTGCCTACATCTCTGGATTACCTGCTCCATCACATATTTCCAGTGTGACCTTGGGCAAGTCACTTAATCTCATTGGGACCCATTTTCCATATTTTTTCAATGAAAAAGTTGGACTAGATGACCTTCCCTCCCAGCTCTCTCTTTCTCTCTCTCTCTCTCTCTCTCTCTCTCTCTGATCCTGTGATTGTGTGACTAGGTATTTCTCATGGCATGGATGTTCGGTTTGGTCTGCAAGACACTGAGCATCAGAGATTCATCAATGAAGCTTTATTTTTGTAGACAATAGGAGTTTTTCAGAACAGGACTTGAATATAATAAAGAACTAGAATTTCTTTTGAGACTTGCTTCTGAAATGATGACATTGTTTTTTCCCATGAACAAAAGACAGTTTAAGTGATTCACCCTTGTTTACACTACTAGGAAATGTTAAAAACAGTGCTTGAACCATATTCCAGCTTTCTGTCCACATCACTAAGCTGTGATGTCCAATGGAGAAAGTTAAAATTTCCATGGCTGTGTATATGAAGCTCCATGCCATTCTTAAAGCTTATGATTGAACTATAATTAACAATTTGATGACCCAAGTTGAAACTTGTTAAGATTTTTTGAAATATAGTTTTCTAAATATATTTGTGTTTTTTAATTGAATAGTTAAAAAAAATTATACACATGACCTGGAATAATGAAGTTTTTGGTTTTGGACTCCAACTTTCCACCATATTAATTGGTACATACTTTTCACTTCCTCAAAGATCAAATAGAGAAATTCCAGGGAATATAATCATCAGTGAGGATTATTACTTTTTGCTACTTTTATGCAGTATACTCAGTTGTCAGCATGGAAATATAGCCTCTAGTCAATTCAAACCCAAGTTAATTTAGAAAAGGGGGCATAAGAATCGAGCCATACTAATTATATTACTGCTTCCTCTACCAAATGACTTGGTGACCTTGAAACAGCCATGTCCATTCTGAACATCCCAGAATGGAATCTCGATGCAAAATAGCTTGACTATTAAAAACTGCATTTGTAAAACAAGCGATGCATTTACCTATTGCTGGCTAATTTGCACATCCGCAGTACAATGACTAAATTGTGGGAATTGGTTAGTTCTCATCTACTTCAAAGATGAACCGTCCAGAGAGACAGTGGTAATAGATTCAAAATTAGGTGAACTAATTTGCAAGAACTAATTTGCAAACATAGCAAACCTTGCATCTTGGAATAGCTTCGTTGAAAGTATGAATTGAGTGTGAGAGCATGATCCAAAATAATGAGAAAGTAGTTGTTCAATACTAAGGTATCATGTTATTTTTTTTAATGATAAACTGCTTCCTATAGCTAGTGGAACAATCTAGAATCCTTGAGAATGTCAGCTGTATTGGGCTGACTGAGTAGAATTGTGCCCAAAAGGCTTTTCCCCCCCAAAAAAATGGAACCTGGGGCTGCTCAACTGGATATAATAAATAAGTAACCCAATTTATTTGGGGGCAAAGCTTGCCCGAGGAAACATACTCACAATCCTCCACTGACTTCATTTGTACAAGTAACCATGGGCATCATCTGGCCCTTTGAGAAGTATTTTAGGATTCTGGGGTAACAAAGCAGAGGTAGGGGAAAATCATCTCAAGATACAATAGACCCCCAACTCCAAAGGCAATCTTAATTGTAGAACTCAGGGTAGAAGATATGTATCAATAAAGAATATAGAGTTCTTTGTTCTCTTACATTGGCAAAACGTCATTACTATCAGTTCTGCTTGGTGGGGAGGGGAAAAGGAATAAACCCTAATTTCATAAAATAGGAACCATTTTCATCTTTTTTTAAAAAAAACCCTGTTGTATTTCAGTCAATTGGTAAAGGCACCCCCTTTTTTTTCCTCCCAGATCTTCCTATTTATAGTTGTCTAGCACTGGCATGTACGTGCAATGAACCAAGAATTCTGACCACTAAAAAGATCTTTTTATTATGGCTGGAGCAGAGGCCTTAATGTGCTCTCCAGTAAAGTTAAGGATAAGCTTCCAGGAAGGCGCTTGCTTGTTTTGGAACAGCTGAAAAACTTCAGAAATTCAGACATTGTAAAGAGGGAAGACCAGAAAACAGACAGCAAAAAACCCCCCACAGCAAACGAGGGTGGAAATATAGTTAGTTTTCATGGTAGATAAAGTAAAACTTATTAGAGAATGAGGGTTCCTATGGGAATTGCTATTGAAAATTTAGGTTTTTTTTCCCCCTATTTGCTTCAGTGCTACAATGCAGTCTGTTCATTTTTTTTTTTTTTTGGTTAGAACCAACTGGGGTTTCCCTGGCATCCAGATTAATGCAAATTCTATGGAAATCCATAGTTTAAAGAAAGGCAGCTTCAGTGCAGTGGAAAGAAAACTGGGCTTGGAGTCATAAGAAGTCCGTTCAAGCCTGAGCTCTTTCACTTATGAGCTATGTACCAGTGGGACATGGTTTCCCCTGTTTAAAGTGAGAGGGTGTTTTCTAAGATTCCTTCAAGCCCAAACCTCCCCCAATTGTATACATTAAATGAGAAAGGCAGAGAAACTAATTGGCTGAATCCAAGAAAATGCAAGGAAGGGTTAAAAAAAATAGCCCACATGCTCTGCTTCCATCCTACCCCATATATTTGGATTTATTGGCAAAGCCATGGACTTTAATCTAGAATATTTTGGGTTGTATCCAAACTCTGGCTTCATGAACTCTGCTTGAAGTATTCTTATCTTAATCCATTTTTAACCTCCAAAATATATTTTAAGAAGGCACCCCTAGATAAGTACAGTGTAAAATGTAATAAATTCAAAATAGCATGTGTAGAGGAAGCCATGAATTTCACTGTGTATTTATTTTGGTTGTTCCTTCCTGCATTTGGGGTGTTGGCATGTCTAGCGTTCCATTAAATTTTAGTTCAGAAATCTCTTCCCTTTGAAACGTTTAGTTCTTTTCATGAAAACTGATGTTTTCACTCTGCCTTTTTGTTATCTTCTGGGACTAGAATTTTCTTATGTATTAATATGTAGCAAAATGGAAGAGAATTTTAATTTACTGGGTAGTAGCAGGATGAGTCAATTAATTCCGTGTACTACTTGAAGATGCAATCAATGGCAAGTAGGTTAAAAATGTGCTAGGAACAAAATTCTCATCGACACTAGGAGGAGTAGTTGAGTTAAGACCCAGATCTTCAAAGGTAGCAGCAAGCTGGTCCCTTTTCCACTCTCTGCAATATTTTTTATTGTTGACCATTTTTGTCAAAATTCTATTTGCTTCAAAGTAACATTTTTACTTTATTTCGGTGCCTGGAGGTTTCTTCTTACATTTCCACAGAAATAATTATTTGTATCATTGATGTGTTCCCTCCACCCCATAACTTCAAAATGGTCAAGCAATCAGTGCAGCGAGGTGAAAATTTCATATTGGGGCACACATTTTTGACAGCTCAGGTTCTAGGTTCACAGGAAGAATCATCAATCAATAGTGGACTGTCCACTTGGTTAGTTCGGTTGATAAGTGAGGTCATGGTACTAATGAGCCTAAGGCCATGGGATCGATAGGAAGCATCAATAGGGAGCGGAAGGAGGATTGGACTTCGAATCAGGAAGACTATGAGAGTTCAAATCCCAACTCTGACATTGCTAGCTTTGAAACCATAGGAGAATCTGACCTCCGAACCTCGGTTTCCTTATTCTTAGAATGGGAAGGGAGTAGGGGCAGGAATGATAAGACTGTTAGCATTAACCTTCCAGGGTTGTTGTGGGGAATCTGTGTGTAAGCCCATAGTACCCTGATGATTATAAACGTTCAGCAAACTGACTGTATAAATGACAGGAAAGAAAATGATAATGATGCTGTAAACCAGTTAGTGTGGGTGTACTTTTTTGTGACAAGCAATGGCTACAGCTTCTCCCCTTGGTCCTCCTCTCTAACCATCTCCAGAAACCTACATTCCACTTCTGGTTTCCTTGTTATTTTTGGTGGGGTTTTTTGTTTGTTTGTTTGCCTTATCTAGCCCAAACTTCCATGAAATTAGCCAATGTCTCCCAAATATCTCTGATGAAGTACTCCCCTCCACACTTTGATGATTAGAAATTCTGAATGTCTGAGTTCTCAGTAAGAAAATCAATTTATTTATCAGGCTAGCAATAACCAATAAATTAATTGGTTGATGATCTCTCTCAGTGATCAAAGACAAAGACATCTTGAGTCATTCAACACAGTTCGTCAAACTTTTTATTCAGCCTCCCCTAGACATCTCTATATGGTTAATACTTAATGAGGAGGGTGACTAAATTTTTAGTCTTCCTTGATTTCTTGATGGTAGTGAAAGGAGTCATGTCTGCTCATAAGATTCTAATAGACCTTGGTGATCTAGATGGGAAGATCGATTTGTATCTGGTTAAGTTTTAATCTCCATAGCTCATTTCAGTGAGGGAACCAAGGATGCTAATGGTGCTGCCAGACATTCTTGGCTCATGCCAGTTATCAAATAAGATAGAGGTCACCATCTCTATCCCAATTTAGAAGATGCTTTGGGGCAGTGAATGTAAGAGAATTTCAGGACAAAGGCATGAGGAAAGAGGCTTGAAGCATAGACCAAAACCCAACTAGGAAATCATACAGAGCATCACTTAGAAATAGAAATAATACCTTATTAGAAGTTATTTCCACTCCCTGCTCTCTAGCACCCTTTATGTATCAACTTCCTTCACTTGAATGTAAGCTCCTTGACCTCAAGAAATATCCTATTTGTATCTATGGAATTAAATAGCATAGCTAGGACATAAATTACTTAAAAATCATTCACTCTACTTATCTGTCTATCTATCTATCTATCTATCTATCTATCTATCTATCTATCTATCTATCTATCTATCTGTCTATTTCTATGTATCTATGTCTCTATCCATGTCTTTGTCTACCTACCTACCTAGTCTGTCTGTCTTTCTGTCTATCTGTCTGTCTATCTATCTATCTATCTATCTATCTATCTATCTATCTATCTATCTATTTGTCTGTCTGTCTCTTTCTCTCTCTATTTACCTATCACCCTAGCCTGTCTGTCTGTCTATCTGTCTGTATCTCTCTCTGTCTATCTATCTGTCTGTCTGTCTATCTATCATCTATCTATCTTATCTATGTATCTATGTATGAATGTATGTGTCTGCCTGTCTGTTTGTCTGTGTCTGTCTATCTATCTATCTATCTATCTATCTATCTAATTTATCTATGTCCATCCATATGTCTGTCTTTCTGTAACATTCCCTCAGCTATCATGGAAATACACAGAATTAAAATGTAAAGAGAGGATCAAACAAGAAAATCTAGACAGATCAGTGGAGATGTCTAGTAGCAAGAAGAATAGCTAGCATTTATATAGAGCCTTAAGATTTACAAAGCATCTCATACATGTTATCTCCTTTGATGCTCACAATAGCCCTTTGAAGGAAGTTCAAATACTTTTATCATCCCCATTTTACAGATAATGAAAATGAGGACGAAAGAGGGGGAATGACTTGCTCAGGGTCAAACAGCAAGCATCTGAGGCAAGATTTGAACTCCTGTCTTGCCGAGTCTAAGTTCCGTATCGTTTTTACTCAGTGTCTAAGACTATGTCTGGGCCTCATTTGTAAGCGGAGCAAACTACGGAATATCAGAGAATCACTGAAAGCACTGAAAAAAAATGCTTCCCTGCATTTCTTGTGCAAAAGTGCCTGGCACCAAGACAGCATTGTATATGGATCCAGTGACGAGTGAGCCTGGATTACTTTAATTGACCACTCATTGAAGATGTCCAAGCATCTATTGCTGCTTTCCAGCAAAGAGTGGTTCCCATAAGAAACCTGCTTATACCAGGCAGATGTGGTTTGATGTTAGGTGGAGCCAAAGGGGCTTTCTTTCCAAAGTTTGGTGAATTCTCCTGTGACAGGAGACAAGAGTCAGCTTGATTTTATTTTTTTAATTTAAAGTTTTTATTTTTTAGAAAAATTTTCCATGGTTACATGATTCATGTTTTTACTTTCCCCTTCACCCTCCCAAACCCCACCCTCAGCTTAATTTTAAATGTATTTGATAAGAGTCTATAGGTGCAAGGAACTGGGTGATTCAAAGATGAATAAAATATAACCCTGTCATTTAGGAAATTTAGATCTGGGGTTCATACCTTAGCGTTCACAGATCCCACTTTGTGGAAAGAGAAGTCCATGGATAGGATTGTGGGTTCACAGATGTGAACCTGGATGAAAAAAGAATTACATCTTTCTTTTCATTCACCTGTAACTGAAATTTAGGAAAGGACATTATAGGCAGGGATAGTAGTTTATGCAAAATCCCTGAAATATTTAGTTCAGGATCCAGTTAGTAGACTAGTCTGATGGTAGTGGAAAGCCTAGGAAAAAAGTAGCATGAATTGTCTGGAAAAGAAGGAAAAGAAGGAAAAGAAGTCCAAATGCTGGAATGAGAATTTTGTATATTATACTAGAGGCACTAGGGAACCAATCACTGGAAATTCTTGAGCCAGGTTAACAGAACAAAAGATTATTTTGACAGCTATGTACATAGAGGATGGATCAGAGAGAAGCTGGTGGAAGGAGGGAGAGCAAATAAGAGGCTCTAGCTTCAATTCTGGTGAAAAGTGATGAGGGTCTGAAATATGTTGTGCCCTTGTGGGTAGAGAGAGAAGAGGATGAATGTAATAGAGGGTTTAGGGGTATATAATAAACCAGACTTGGTAGCTGATTGGATATTGGATGTGAGGGAAAGGGAAGAGCTGAAGAATCTAAAATGGTGATTGTGGGGGGCTCAAAAGATGGTGGTACATGTAAAAGAAATAGGGAAGTTTGAAGTAATTTAAGGGAGACTATCATGAGTTCAAAGTGGAGAGCTCGATTAGGGAGTAAGCCATTGGCAATGAAATAATGGAATTCAGGGGAAAAATATAGTGCCGGGGAGCAGAGTGGATAGAGTGCCAAGGGGACCTGGGTTCAAATCTGGCCTCAGATATTTCCTAGATGTGTGACCCAGGGCAGGTCACTTAACTCCATTTGCCAAGCCCTTGCCCTTCTCTCTTAAAGTTGTTGTTAAGACAGAAAATAAGGGTTTAAAAAAGAAAAGAAGAGAATAGGACTGACATATATCAAGTGTTATTGATAACAAAGAAAGGTAAAAGACTGCTCTCTAGGAGCTCACAATCTAATAAGTCAGACAATATGAAAATGATGACATACAAACAAGCTATATACAGGATAAATTCGAAGTTATCACCTGAGGAAAGAGTATTGGAATTAAAAGGGTTAAGAAAGGCTTCCTGTAGAAAGTGAGATTTTATCTGGTAATTGAAGGAATGGAAGATGAGGAAGGACAGCATTCCAAACATGGGGGACCACCGGCAAAAATCCTGGGATTCCAGAGATTTGATTTTGGAATCCTCTATTCAGAGATAATATTTGGAGCTCTGGGAGCTTAGGAGACAAATGAAAGAGGGTACAAAGAGAGAAAAAGAGAGAAAAGAAGGGTCATGGGAGTTTGGAAGTGGGGCAGATCGATTTCTTTAGAAGGATCACTCAGAGAAAGTTACAAGGAGGAGAAAGTGGCATCACCTGAAGGATGGATAGGAAGTGGACAGGTCAGCTAATAGGAGAAGCATTCTATGGTGTGAACCACTCAAATAAGAATATGTAGATGGAAAAGCAGAAAAAATGAATCAGAAAGTTACTATCTCATCTAACCAATATGTAAAAAGAAATTTCTGCTGCAACAGAGCTGATAGTGGAAATAATAGCTTCTTCTTGAAGGCTTCCAAGGAGAGGGAATGATCTTAGCAACCCATCCCGCTTTTAGACAGCTCTAATTGTTATGGAATCTTTCCTGAAATCAAACCTAAATTTTCTTCTTTACAACTATGACAACTATTCTCAGTCTTGCCCCCCAGGACAAGTTCTGCCAAATGGAACAAGTCTAGTCCTGCTTCCACATGACACACTTTCATATACTTAATGGCATCTCATCTCCTCTCTGAGTCTTATCATCTCCACCCTACACTTGTCCCCTTCCTTCAACTGATACTCATAGGACATGGACTTAAGGCTCTTCACCATCTTGGTTACTGTTTTCTGGAGGCTTTCTTTACCGATATTCTTAAACTTTGAGGTTTAGAAATGTACCCAGGGCTCCAGATCAGATTTGAAAAAGCTCAAATAAGTATGGCAAGTATGACTCTCCCCTCCCTAATTTCAGAAGCTAGGCCTCCCTTAATGCAATCCATGATGGCATTAGCATTTTTGGATTCTGATTCATACTGCTGACTTATATTGAGTCCAAGAAAATTTCCAGATCTTCCAGGGAGATCAATTCTGAGGCTACTGCAGCAAGCAGTACAACTGAGAAGTCATGAGGTCCTAAACTAAAATGATGTTGATGGAAATGCAGACACAAAGGGAGGAAGAAAAAAACAAAAGTAAGAGGGCCAGGGGCATGGTAGAGAATGTCCAAAGTGACCCTAAGGTTTCAAGTTGGATTACAAGACAAATAGTGACTGTTATTCCTTTCTAGCTCTCAAATCAGATCCTTGTTTCTTTCATTCAAATAATGTTTACTAGATTCTAGCAACTAAGGAGTGATGGAGATAAAAAGTTTAATCTGATCCAGTTCAAGCCACACCAGCAAGCTGAGGAGTTGATTCACACAGAGCAGGTAGCTGTGAACATGGAGATATTCACCAAGGAGGGCTAGAGCTAGAAGGGAAAAAAGTTTAGAAGAGAATATACAAGGGAATGATCATTTTTAGGAGGTGAGAAAAAGAAGAGAAAGCTAGAAAAGCTACAAAGACATAATTACCAGAGTGGCAAGAGGAATACTGGGCAAACAATCAGTATCACAAAAGCCAAACAAAAAGGGAGTTTCGAGAAGGAAATGATTCATAGTTTCAAACACAAGAGAGAGTTTAAGAAAAATTAAGTTTGGAAAATGGTGATTGGCTGTGGAAATTAGGAAGAGAACTGGTGACTTTCAAGAAAGTAGTTTCAGTACAGTGGTGAGGTCAAAAGTCAAGTCTCTTAAAAAGGGTCTCAAGAGTAAATGTGTAGTAAGAAAGAGGCATTAAGTATAGAATGCATGGAGGGGGGAGGGCTGGCCTTTTTATTTTTTTTGGAATCTCCAGCATGTATCCCACTTCATAATCTAATTCCGGACCTTTTCACTGGTTGTCCCCCATATCTAGAGCTCTCTCTCTCTCCTCCTTTCTACCTCCTGGCTTCCTTCATGACTCAGCTAAAATTCTGCCTTTCCCCAGAACTTTCACTTACTGTCATCTCCATTGTACCCTGTAGATATCTTGCTTTTGTACATCGCTATTCACATGTTGTTTCTCCCCACTAGAGTCTGAGCTCCTGAAGAGCAGACACTGCCCATCTCCTGCCTTTTTTGGAATTCCCAATACATAGCAGCACTGTAAACTCTTATTAACTGGCTGACTTTCAAGAAGTTTGCCTAGGAAAGGAGAGGGAGAAGAAGAGGATGATGGGTCGGAAGTGGGGAGATAACAAGGTCCAGTTACCTTCTTTTAAGGTTAACTCTGACAAAAGGGCAGGAGGCAGTGATGGTAGATTGGGAGCAAAGGCTCTGGGATTTGGAGTGAGGAGTAGAGGTTCCAAAAAAGACTTGGAATAGCTCAGTGGATTGAGAACCAGGACTAAAGATGTGTGATCCTGGGCAAGTCACTTAACTCCCAATGCCTAGCCCTTGCCACTTTTCTGCCTTGAAACCAATACACGGTATTGATCCTAAGATGGAAGATGAGGGTTTAAAAAAAGAGAGAGAGAGAAAGGTATCAGAATCAAATTCTATACTCTATAAATTTGCCTAATGCAAGTCCTGATCACTACTCTTGGAAAAAATGACCTGGAGTGGCAGTCTTAAACTAATTAATTAATTGGTCGGTGCCATTGTTCTTTTTAATGAGTAATAATGAAGATAACATCTCACTTTTATACAGGCTTTCCACTTTTCAGAAATGTTGCTCACACAGGATCTCATTTCCTCCCTGTGCAATGCCAGCTCTATCTCAGAAATTGTAGGGGCTCATCTTTGGGGCTCATCTAGTCTAGAGCTGGGTTCTGACTTAGTTTACCCTAATCTTGCAATAGCAGAATCTGTACAAAGAATTTAGCTGTCTTTCCTTCCTACAGTTGACCTGTAAAGGAGCCATTAAGATAAATGCTATGTTTGTGACAGTCCTGAAAGCATGTTGGTCACCTCAGTCTCCTGATAGTCCAGTTTGGTTTTTTCTTTCCCTACTCTGTCCCTGCTAGTCCCAGGTTATTCTCTTGTTGTTTTGTGTCAGTCGTCATCGAGTGGATGTTTTCTTTTGTCAGAGTTAGAATAATCCATTGTGGGGGCCCCACGCTAGAAGCTCTCTGTTTATTATCTGTCAGGAAAAAGTTTTTGTTCATTCTCTGATAGAGAGAAAAATCTCCATCTTCTTGCTTACTAATTGGCAATGTGTGCCAGATTTGTGAATTGGCAACCACCCTTGTTTTCCATTCTTTCTAATTATATGTTGGGCTCATTGTCCAAAGAGGCATGCTTATGGTTAAACTCTAATATCTTCCTTCTGCTTTCCAACTCGTTAAGGGATAAAATCCAATCAGCTACTCCAGCAGCAATCACAAAGCCAGTCGGGGAATCATCATGCATCTCGTTTTCCTTGAAGGATGATAGAAATAGACGGTCTCAAACTTTTCTTAGAAAGTTTCCAGAAATGTGGCCTGAAGATGTTCTTCTAATCTTCTTAAATTAAAAATGCACACAAAGGATTTCCTAGAGCAAGGGAAAGCAAAGCATGGCCCTTGGATCAGACTATTTCTGACCCCACTGGATAAAGATGTATGTAGGGCTATTGTATTATATTCCAAGGGGTCCTTCTCAAATTTTCACTTAAGGAAAAAATAATATCCTACTCTTAAAGAGGAGGAGTCATTTCTCTCTTTCAAACGATGTCTTTTGTTTCTTTCTATTAAATTATTCTTTATAATAAAGAAAAATGTTAAGTAAAGCTAAGTGACAAAAGGGGCTCTATCTGAGAGCATGTGCAACATTTCATATTCATTTGCACTCACCTCTTAACCAAGAGGAGAGAAAGATGTTTCAGCATCTGTCCTTCCAGACAAATGGTTCTTAAAACTTTATTTGTGTGTGTGTGTGTGTGTGTGTGTGTGTGTGTGTGTGTGTGTGTGTATGTGTGTGTCACGGATTCCAAAAGTGGCTGGTGATACTTTTAGATTCCTTCTTTAAAATAATGCTTTTAAATGCATAAAAAAGTACTTAGGATTACAGAGGAAACCATTTCTATTGAAATAAAGATATCATGCTTTTCCATCCAGGTCCACAGACTACCCTTCCCCACATTCTATCCACAGAGCCTTAAAGGTTGGTTACGAACCCCTCTTCCTGACAAAAATTAGCCATTATAATTAATCTGAGTTTAGCAGATTCTTAATGTTATTTTTTGGTTGCTTTATTTATTGTAGGCGTTATATATTACTCTCCTCTTGATTTTGCTTTCTTTGAACTGAATTGTTTTAAAGGTCTCTCCGTGTTCTCTGAATTTCTCATATTCATTGCCTCTTGTGGCATAGCAATATTCCATTACATTTGTTTACTACAATTTGTTCTGCCATTTTCTAATTGATGGGTACTTAAGTTTGTTCCCAATTTTTTGCTAACACACAAATTGTTCCTGTGAATATTTTGGTAAATATGGGGGGGGGTAGCTAGATGGCTCAGGAAACAGAGTGCCAGGCTTGGAGTCATGATGATCTAAATTCAAATCTGATCTTAGTTTCCCACTGCCTATGTAACCCTGGATGAATCACTTAACTTTTCTTCCTCAATTTCCTCATCTGTAAAATGGGGGTGATAATAACATCAATCTCCCAGGGTTGTTGTGTAGGAATCAAATTAGATAACAGTTATAAAGTGATTAGCATAATTCCTGGCACATAGTGAATCTTATAAAATATTTATTAGCATTATTATTATGGAATTTTATCTTTGGTCTCCTTTGGATTCCTGCCCAGGAATGGGATCATTAGAACAAAGGGTATGAAAAATTTGGTGATTCTTTTCACATGATAAAAATTGTTTTCTAGAATGGTCAAACCAATTCAAAGCTTCCCCAACATGATATCAGTGTACATGTCTTTACGTAGCCCCTCCAACATGGACTATTTCTAGTTTTTATTATCTTTGACAATGTAATGGTATTGGGCAAATACTAAATTAGTTTCTCTTATTCTTGTTAAGTTACACCATTTTCCCCATATGATTACAGATCATTTTTATTTGTCTTTGAACATTTTCTGATTTATCAACTACTTTTCTATTGGCAAATAATAGCTCATGTTTTTTCGTTTGCCAATTTATCTTGAATATCAGTCTCTTATCCTAATTTTGATGAAAATGGGTCACTTCTGTACCATAGGAAATAGACAGTACCTGAGGTAATTAAAATTTTGTTCCTGAGTATAAACTCTATGATGGTTAGGTCAGATATGGTAGATGAATATCCACAGGTAGAATTATACCAGTAACTGAATAGGCAGATAGAGGGTGCCAGAAATGGGAATAGCACCCTCACATTGCATTCTATCCTCATCGGGTCAGAGGAGGAAGGTACTGCAAACATTGGTTAAGTGGAAAATAGTTTCTCTTCTTTGTATTTCCTTCCTGGCATCTGTTATATGGAGATGTCCTCAGAAGAAAGGAATTCTGGATGAGTGAATATATCTGAGATGTATTTAGGAAAGTAGTTCATTGAATACTTGGTAGAATTTTCTCTCTCCCTCAAAGGTCAGTGTGGAAGAATATTAAGCATGCTTGTTGGATTTGGGGATCTGGAGACCACGACAGACAAATTCTGACTCTGCTGTTCCAGGAACTAGATTTTTCTTTGTAAATGGGAGCATTTAGCACAGTGTTTGGCACATAATGTTTTAGAAATGTCTGTTGATTGATTAATTACCAATTACCAATTACTCCGTCACCTAGGGCAAGTCACTTAGTGCCTGTGCCTCAGTCATCTGTAAGATGAAGGGGTCAAGCCAGATGGCTTTCAGGATCCCTTCTGTGCCTAAATCTGTGATCCTATAAGATAAACTTACTTTTTATGTAAGAAACATAATAATAAGTTTGTTGTTGTTCCATCCTATCTGACTCTGTGTGACCCCATGGACCATGGCACACCAGGTTTTTCTATCCTCCACTATCTCTTGAAACCTGTCCAAATTCATTTTCATTGTTTCCATGGTATATCTAGCCATCTCAACCTCTGCCATTCCCTTCACTTTTTGCCTTCAATCTTTTCCAACATCATGGTCTCTTTTAATGAGTTCTATCTTCTCATTACGTGGCCAAAATATGTTAACTTCAGCTTCAGCATTTGACCTTCTGGTGGAATTAATTTCTTTAAAGATTGGCTAATTTGATCTTGCTGTCCAAAGGAGTCTTAAAAAGTCTTCTCCAGTACCACAATTTGAAAGTGTTGCTTCTGTAGTGCTCAAATTTTCTTATAGTCCAACTCTCTCCACCATATATTGCCGCAGACTTGTCAGCAAGGTGAAGTCTCTGCTTTTTAGTATGCTGTGCAGATTTGTCATAGTTTCCCTTACAAGGAACAAATGTCTTTTGATTTCCTGGCTGCAGTTGCTATCTACAGTGATCTTTGAGCCCAAGAATATAAAATCTGACTCTGCTTCCATTTCTTCTCCCTCTGTTTGCCTAAAAGAGATGGAACTGGTAGCCACGATTTTAGGTTTTTGTTTGTTTTTTATTACATCAAGCCAGATTTTACACTTTTCTCATTCACCCTCCTCAAGAGGCTCCTTAATTCTCTACTTTCTGCCCTCAGAATGGTATCGTCTGCATATCTAAGATTTGTTAATATTTCTCCTGCTGACTTTAATTCTGGCTATTGATTCATCCAGTCTGGCATTTTGCATGAGTAAAAATACTCCTATTTAAAACATGTTGTCTCATCTGATATTCACAATAAGCCTCAATGGTAAGGACTTTGGTCATCCACATTTTATAGATTTAAAAAATTGAGACTCAGGATTAAGTGACTTTGCCAATTATGTGTGTGTGTATATATATATATATATATATATATATATATATATATATACATATACATATATACATAATTGTAGGTATATATATACACATAATTGGGCAAATCACTTAATCCACTATATATATATATATATATATAAAGTAATTGAGGAAAGATTCAAACCTAGGTCATCCTGATTCCAAGGGCAGTGCTATTCAATACTGATCAATAGATGCTATTGGTTTGAATAAGAAAAGGACCTAGAGGAGGAAGGGGATTTAGGAATTGAACCACTTGGCACAGTTGGCAAGAGAAGTCACGTCATTTCTCCAGCCAGATCTTTGCCCACTGATGCCACAATAGCCACTGTTATGAAGGTGCCAAGCAGCCAACAGTTCTTAAAGACCAGATCAACTCCGATAGGGCACCAAGTTGCTTGGGAATCAAAGCCAATCTCGGTTTGGCTTTTAAGTTCCATGTATAAAATCATTAGCCAGTTCATAATTATATTTACAACTCTTGTGTAGAAATAAGAATTTTCAGTTCTCTTATATTCTTCTCATATTTGTGATGTGTTAACAAATGGCATTGTGCATAATTAATGTAAAACTGGGATTTATCTCAAGCCTTGAAACACTATTAGACAAACATTTTTCCTAATTAGATTAAGTGAAGCCTACAGAAGAAACACTTAGAAAGTTCAAAGGATCTGCTTAAAGCTTCCTAGAAATGTCCGCTGTAAATTAACGAGTCCGTCTAAAGCCAGGTAGGTGCCTAGTGTCCACTTAACCTGGTAGTTTAAATGGATAGAAAGAAGGTAATTATTCTTGCTGGGCCATTAAAATGGAGAGGGTAGATTATATTATCTACAGTGACACTTTGGGAATGAGGGCTCTGAGGACAGAACCGATGCACCTGTCATTGCTAGCGGGAGGAGAGACAAGACACTGCAAAGGGAACAGACCTTTTTTCTTTCAGGTGCTGAGTTGATTCTATATCTTAAGGCACAACTCCTGTACTATATTGTTCTATCCTTCATGGTACTGATTTTAACAATAGACTTCATTTTGTCTTTAGCCACAAGGAAAGCATTAAAATGTTTAATAAATAAATAAAAACAAGGAGGAAGAAAATCCCTCGAACCAAACGATTGTGGAATAAATTATCTAATTCAAATGGGAATTATTAGGTCAGATCTGCATTTTGTAACTCATGCAAAAAATTCCAATAGAAGTTGAAAATTGATGTTTTTCTTCAGTTATAGCCTTGAAGAGTTATTAGTTCCTAATGTTGATGTTGTATAAGAATTAGGAGAGACAAGCGAAATAGGAATTTTGCGGCAAAATGAATCAATTTGGTTGTCTAGGTCCCAAAGACGGTGTGTTCTACCATATGTGTTTTTCAAAAGCCAGTACGTCAGCTGTATTTGCTCCCTCAAGATTAGATATACAAACATGATGCCAAATGCAGAACTTTGCCTTAAATTATTCACATCTCTCAATAAGTGATTCCCCACTCTTCCTGCATCAGAGACTATTTGATCATAAATTCAATTAAATCAGCCACTGTCTTTGTGATGTTTGTCCAGCTAAATCCTTCAGTGAATAAACCAAGAAAGAGGCCAGCTGTGTGTGTTTAAAGAGTTTTACTCTTGCGAGAGAGAGGTTTGAAGTGAAAATGAAGGAAAGGTCTCATTTCTTTGGCCAGATTGTGGGCATTTCAGGGCTGTACAGGGTCCGGTGTTATTACTCTAAGACCTGGCAGGTTTGGGGAAGCAGCATATTCCTAAAAGTGTATTGGCTTTTGTTTACGAGGCTTAGAACTGTGTTGAAATACCTTTGGGTGGTGACATAAAACTGAGAACACTAGGGATTTTAGTAAAGGTTCACAAACAGTATCTGCCAACCATCCCCCTTTTTTCTCTTCCACTCTTATGTTGTAGTCCCATCCTCTAACCCATTGCAAGTCAAAACAATTGAATAATAGACTACAACACTTTTCTGAGTTTCTTGGTTAGAGAAATGGACATCTGGATTGAATTTTGCCGTTTTAAGGTAGTTCATTTGTATACCACCTGAAAAGAAAGTAATTACTAGAGGTTTATAAAACTCTATTTAATTTTCTTTTCATGACTTCACCTCGGAAAAAGGATGAGAAAATGTATCTTCCCTCTTTCATTGCAGAAGTGGGGACATGAATGTGGAAGATTGAATATGCTATCAGGTTACACTGATGTATGGTTAATTTTGCTGAACTGCTCCCCCACTCCCTTCTTCCTTAGTTTTGATTTGTTATGAGATGACATGATGAGTAGGGGCTCCAAGAGGAATATATTTACAAATGAAGCTGTATAAACTGAAAAGGGACCGAAAGCATTTATTTGTATCCACAAAACATGCATTTTCTTTTTAAAAAAAAATAAAGTTTGTTGAGATCTTTTGTCCTACATCACCTAGCTTCCCAATATATTCCTCCCCTTATCCTCTCATAGAGTTGTAGCTTATACTGAATGATATGTGAGATTGTAATAAGAGATAGTAATTTTTAAGTCAGCAAAACTAGCCCCCACATGCAGAAAGTCTGCCATTATCTGTGTGTACAGTATCCATAGTCTCTTACCTTTACAAAGAAAGGAAGGAGGTTCCTTCTTTTAACTTTGCTTTGGGTCCAAACTTTATCATTTTTCATTTCAGTTATTTGCTGTAGTTCTTCCATTTTCATTGTGGTTGTCATTTTGCATATTGTTTTCCTGGTTCTTCTTACCTCACTCTATATAAGTTCATATAAACCTTCTTATGCTTCTCTGTATTCATCATATTTCATTGTTTCTTATAGACTAGTAATATTTCATCACATTCACGTGCCACCACTTTTTCTAGTCATTCCTCAATCGATGGATATCTGCTTTGTGAAACACTTCTATTTTTAGCAAATAATTTTTTTTTCAACTATCCAATAGCTGCATACTTAGGATAAGATTCCACTAAGTATGTCTGGGTCCTAAATCGCTGGTACCCTGTAGGGTCAACTTCCAGATTCCTGTCCATAACAAATGTTCTGAAGGTATCTTTGGGAATCACTGGGAATGCTACTGGAAAGCCTCACCAAATTCTATTAGACTCTGGTTCTGGTCTAATTTATAGCCAAACATTGAACAAGCACTCTTAACATTCTTCCACACTGATATACTTTTTGGAACTCTACTCTTTTGCTTCCATTTTTTTCTGCTTATTTTTACTCATCCCTTCAGTACACCATCATTTTTGACTACATAAAGATCTTGTCTACTTTGGTAGCTTAGCCCTACCACATTCTTCTCATGTCTTAGCCAAAGTCCTTGTCTTCCTTTTACATTTTTTTCTCTTGTATACCTTTCATTTTTCTGTTATTGACTCTAAATCCTACTATGGTAGGGGTGGAGGTGGATAAAGGACCATGAAGCCAGGGTTCTTATACTAACTCTACTATCTACATGTCTTATTGACTTTGGGAAGTTTACTTCAACTCTTTGAACTTCTGTTTTTTCATTTATAGAAGGAGGAGTTGTACTTGGTGGTCTCTAACACTCTTCTCCCCTGAGTTCCCTTCATCCATCTCCTACTTTCTGAACATTGCCACTAGATAATTTCCATGGGTCTCTAATGAATTCATCATCCTCCCTTCCCCACCCCTTCCAAGCCCTTCATCCCAACAATTTCAGTTTCTGGTTCTAGTCATATAACCAGACAGAACCAAGTTCTTTCATCAAGTTCTCCCTCGACACCTCCATCCCCTTCTCTGGCTGTACCATAGTTCAGGTCCTATTTTCCTCTCACATTTACAGCTGAAATGTCCTCTTTACTCCTTGCCTCATTATCTCTCCCTTGTCCAATCCATCCACTACAGAGCTGCCAGAATCATCAGATCTGACTGTTTTACTCTCCTATTCAAAAATACACCCCCCTCCCCGCTTTACCTGGCATCTAAAACTCTCTTACAGTCAGATCGCAGCCTACCTTTCTAGCTTCATTTTATATCATTCTTATTTGAGCATTCTGTGCTTGAGCCAAACTAGATTATTGGCTGTTCCCCAGGTCCAGCCTCTCTTCATGTACAATGTATTTGCACAGGCTATCACACCCATCTCCACACGTCAAAAACCTTCTCTTTCCAAGTTCCACTTAGTTTCCACCACTTACACAAAGGACCCTCAACTCGGAAAATATTGTTTCTTTCCTAAAATGTTTCCAGAGAACTTGTCTAGATATTTCCTTTGCACCCCTCACCCTTCACCGCCTGTGATTCTTACCTTTGTTGCATGTCATATCCTTTCTAATAAACTAGAGGGTTCCAGCTAGAGTTGCCCCCCACCCATATATACATACCCCTCCCCAGCTCTAGGAATGCCACATCCCATAGGGAAACCCGGAATAGCCTCAGCTGGAATTGGTACAGACACCACAGTGGACTCCTACATGTTTCCACTCACCACGATACAAAACCCCGAGGCTCCCCAAACCTTTCCATATTTTCTGCAGCTGAAAGCTCCTACAAGTGTTGTCTCTCATAATTAGAGTGTGAATTCCTTGAGAACAGGGGCTGTCTCCTTTTTCATTTCTTTATCCTTGTGGTAAGTGCTTCATAAATGCTTTTTTCATTAGTTCATTCACTTTTTAGGTCCCTGTGGGCAGATACTGTGTTGTTTCTCAACTCTTTATCCCCCTG
This sequence comes from Gracilinanus agilis, assembly GCF_016433145.1. Classification (NCBI taxonomy): domain Eukaryota; kingdom Metazoa; phylum Chordata; class Mammalia; order Didelphimorphia; family Didelphidae; genus Gracilinanus; species Gracilinanus agilis. The sequence goes on along the minus strand of NC_058134.1, from coordinate 51,199,968 downwards.
CCCCTAGCTTAGTGCCTTGTAAATAGTAGAAACCAAATAAATATTTGTTGAATTAAACTGAATGTAGTGTACCTAAGCCATGAAAGAAAACCCCTGTCGTCTATTTAAGACACATTCCTTACTAAGATGTTTCACTGGAAGGATTAGATTTTGTAAGTTAAGAACTTACGACCCAAGCCTATAAAGTTCTGGCTTCTTTCTTCTCTAAGCTTGCCTGGCCGCCTCTCCTCCCCCTTCTTCCTCCTCTTCACATAGATCCAGGCTCATATACCAGTTTCCTGACTCAGATCCAGGGCTTGCTGTCTCCCAGAATGCCCTGGATACCATCCTCTAAATGCCAATTTTCTGATACTTGGATTTCAGTCAGATATCCCATCTACCTGTCTTGGGTTTCCAGAATGGTGTGTCATTCATTCTGCTGGGAGTTGGCGGCTCCACAGCCCTAACCTTGATCTGCCCTGTTTTCAGGCATATTTTGTTTTTCTTGCAGCTACTAACCAAACGAGGGCATGTTCAATGTGTACCATTTTGCCTCCCTATTTTCCAACCTCACCCGCTTCCAGTGACTCCATGTAATACCCATTATGTTGTACTTCACGTCAGCTTGCCTTTGACGTTGGCTCAAGAGTGATTTATTGTGTAATCAGGTAGGGATTCTAATTTTGTTTTCAGAGGAAATTTAACATCTTCATCCATGGTATGAAAGCCAATGTCTTCAGTTTTCCACATTGTGCTGATCGATAGCTATCCAAAGACTTCAAGACATGATATAAGCAAGCCATTTTGTCTGTGGCTGTCTTGCCACCAATTTCTGACTCCTCTGTGAGAGGCATGCAAGAAACCACCGATTCAAGCTGTAATAATTACTTAGACCCTCACTGATAATACATGTACAGCACCTTTTTTTGGCCACTGATCTCTGTTGGATTTAAAATTTAAAGACACAACTAGCATAGATCTACTTGCTTCTTAAGGGAATAAGCAACTCTTGTACATAAGCCAGCTTTAGAATTAAAAAAAAATCTGGATGAGAAATAGCTAAGCTTTCTCATAAAATAGTCCTAACTAGGGATCAGATTGGAAGTTAGAAGCTGGTGCTACTCTTAGGAATACAGTGTGAAACTCAAGACTTTAAATCAGTTAAAGATGGTCACTATGTATTTAACAAGGTAGGTAGGTGGTCGCACAACACTGAGAATGCCAGGCCTGGAATCAATAAGATTCTTCTTTTCAAATTCAGATCTGGTCTCAGATACTTATTAGCTGAGTGAGCCTGGGCAAGTCACTTAACCCTGCCTCAGTTTCTTCATTTGTGAAATGAGCCAGAAGAGGAAATGGCAAGCCAGTCTAGTATCTTTGCCAAGAAAACCCCAAATGGGGTCATGAATAATCTGAAATGACTGAATATATATTTAACACACATCATCCAAATTACTCCATCCTAACACTATATCCCTTACCAATACAACTATTCTCTGAACAAAATTAGATCAATAAATAAACATGACAGTGTTAAGCAAAAGTGAAGGGAGTCCCTGCCTTCAAAGAGCTTACATTCTACTGGGAACATAAAACATGTTAACTAAATAAATGTGGTATATATACAAAACAAAAATTAAGTGATTAATACGATTAATAATGAAGAATCAAGAAGTTGACTCTTGAGTTGAGTCTTGAAGGCTGCTTAAAGTTCCAGGTTATAGGAGGTAAAACAAGAAGGAGGGTATTCCAGGCAAAGGCAGAGGAAGGAGATGGAATGCCTTATGTGGGGACCAGAAAGCATTCCTATCTGACGTAACAGGGATGAATGGGAGGAATGTCTAATTTTCCCACAAAGTGTTCTGGAATTTGATTTTGAAGGGCTTTAAGTGACAAACCGAAGAGTATGTATTTTGTCTTAGAAGTAATAATGAGCCTTTGGATTTCGAGCTGAAGAATGATATGGCAAGACTTGTGCTGTAGGAAAGTCAATTTGTGGAAGAGGGATTGGAGACTGGAGAGACAGACACTACTGATATCTTCCAGGGTTATTCTCTTTCTCTCTGAATTTTTGTGAAATCCTTCTCTGTCTAGCTACCTCACCAGTCCTTTTCAGTCTTCCTTGTAGAATCCTCATCTATTGTCTTGCTCCATATGCATGTGTATTTCCCAACTCTGTCCTTAAGCACTCTCCTCTTTTCTCTCTACATTCTCTCATGGTGATAGCACCTCATGGATTCAACTATCATCTTACTTGCCAGTGACTCCCAAATTTATATCATTCTTGAACTTTACAATGACTTGTTGCACATTTCCAGCAAAGGAAGTGGGATCAAGGACATAACTTTTGTGCCATTCTCTGGTTTTTGCCTTCTACTGTGAGGAGAATCCAACACAAAGGCTAATAAATAAATATTTGGTTATTTGGGGAGAGGAGGAGCACTAGCAAGTGGACAATTCAGAGCAGGTTTCATGAGGAAGTCTTGAACCAAGAGCTAGAAAGAAGGAGTAATTCCAAAGATGAATGAACCTCCTTGGTGAGAAGTAGGATTTCCTTTTCCTAAAGTTCTTTAAATGAAGGCTTGAACTTGTCAGGTTTATCATTGAAGAGGAAAGGGTAGAGAAGACGCTGAGCCAGACATCAAAGTTACAGAGAGAAAGTTTGGAGAGGGAGAGTATCTAGGAGGTTGGTAGATGACAGCAGTGTGAATGAGGAAAAGATGATATTGTTGGATGGAATGAACTTCAAATTGAGAAAGAAAAATTGAGGTGTCAGATCTCTGTTTCCTGGCATCTTTAGCTTCCTTCAAGTTCCATATAATTCCACCTTTTACAAGAAACTTTTCCTAATCCCCTTTAATGTTTGTGCCTCCCCTTTGAAGATTATTATCATATGTATGTAGTTGACTAAATGATAACCATCCCATTAGACAGGGAGTCCTCTGAAACACAGACTATCTTTTTTAGATTATTGCTTTTCTTAGTATCCCTAGCTCTTATCACCATGCTTGGCATATAGTAGGAACTTAACAAAAGTTTATTTACAGACTGATTTGTTGTCTTAGGGCATGAAGCAGCAGCAGAGGTGTTTTGGAACCTGCTTCTGTGTCTTATAGAAAAGCCAATTTTCAATTAATTTGAAGAGTTGAAAGGTGTAATAGTGTTTTTGAAGGTCCAAAGAGCATAGTAGAAAGGTTAGGCAGGAGAGGATGGAGAGTAAGTGGCAATAATCCTTAAATGCACTGGAAAAGATGAGATGAGTTGTATTGATGAGAGTATGATGAAATGCCAAAGCTTAGGGAAATAAGTTGTGAAAGAGAGCCGGAAGAATGTATAAACCAGAGAAAAGGGTGTGCCACTATGGCAGAAATGGTTAATGAAAACATTATTCCCTTTACTGTGGTGGTATAAAATGATCATTTCCCACAGACTTTTAGGGGCAGAGATCACCTTGATTTCCTGATTTCTTCCTTTAGGAGAAATAGGTACAACCCTCATACAGATTAAATATTTATTCATTCATTCATTTATTCATGTATTGTTTTTATTAGCTTATTGCCTCTCAATTGAAAGGACTACAAGAAATAGAAATGCCTCCTACATTTTTTTTACTGTGTCTTTGATAGGAACTCCCAAATGAGTAAGTTCCATCTACTAATGTACTAATGCTCATTGGCACCTGCTCGGAATTAGTCTTTTAGAAAGTTGCCTGGGGGCACTGAAAGATCCAGTGCCTTTCCTTAGGTTTCATAGTCTATATGTATTAAAGGTGGAACTTAAACTCACTTCTGCTAGACTCTAAGGACAGCTTTCTTTCCATTATATTTTGCTACCTCTCCAAGCAATGGGATATAAAGGTGGAAAAAAATAACTTGCTATCAATGAGATGTAAGACACCAATACACAAAGAAGGATGCTGCAAAAAAAGAATGAAATTGGACAAAGAGAAATGGGAGGAAGGGCGTGGGAACCAGCATGTTTAAGATTAATGTTAAAGTACTAAGTACTTTGCAAAATATTTTCTTGTTTGATCCTCACAACAACCCTGGGAGATGGATGCCATTATTGTTCCCATTTTACAGTGGAGGAAACTGAGGCAGGTGATGGTTAAATGACATGACCAGGATCATATGGCTAGTGTCTAAGGTCTCATTCAAACTGCATCTTCCTGACTTTGGGTGCAAAACTTTAGCTACTGTCGCACCTAGTTGTGTGTCCTTATCCCTTAAAGAAGGCAAAGTGAGATGAGGAAGATGATGGAAAGACCACTTTCACTTGGGTAGGTCAGGGAAACTATTATTTTGGGAATCTCCTTCACGGAAATGTCCAACATTTTTAAGCAAGAAAGAGACGCTATATTCATTATAAAGAGTACAGGATTGGGAATCCAAGTACATGGGTTCAAGTTGGACTCAGTTAGCTAATCTATAAAATGAAGGGGTCTGGTTGGACCACATGACTTCTGAGATCCCTTCCAGCTCCAAGTCATTGATGCCTTGAGGAGATCCTTTCCTCTCTGAAGCTCTGTTTCTTCCTCTGTAAAATTGAGAGTTATAAAAGAGATAATACTTTCAGTGCCAACTTCACAGGATTGCTTCAAGGCATTGATGACAGAACTGTGAATTGTTGTTATTATTGTTGCTCCAGCCCCCCCCCCAAAACACCCAGCGACCCAAAGCACTTTAGACTCAAAATTCCTTTTCAACTGTAGCCAAGAGTTTTCAGAAAACAGCAATCCAGGATGCTGATGACTTTAAAGGAAATAAAATAAAAACCCCTCTGTAAATGCATATGGTGCCAGAGGGATAGACTACAACACTCCCTGGGTCTCTATCCCCCTGCCCAACCTCCCTCCCAACCCTTTTTCTTTACCTTGTGTGTTTTGTTTATTTTTTTATATCCCTTCCCACTTTTTTTTTCTTGTGACATTGGCTGGTGTCCAGTCAATGAGGAAATAAATATGGAAAGCAAGTAGGCTGTGGAATGTTGAAGACCCTGGTGTATTTCTTCCTTTTCTCATGCCCCAAGATTCAGCAAAGTTGATATCAATTCACCATGCCTTCTTTAAAGAGCATAACAGCTCGCCATTCTTCCTTTAAGAGGCAGACTGTAAAAGGTGATTTTCTTTCTCCCCATTTGGTCTAAGCCTGTAAAAAGCATTAAGTGAGAAATCTGATCTATTTGTTCGGGCATTTACTGCATTACTAAGTTATATTTTCGATTCTCGGTGAAAGGTTTATTGAGAACATCAACCTTGGAGAGGTTTTGTCCAGGATTAAAGCTATATTCCCCCTCCCCTCCTTTCCAGAAGAAAGAATAGCGCCCCCAAAGATGCCTTTCAGGAGCTATATTTAGTCCTGTTTACTTTCGAAGGACGCACCGTTCCATTTGCTGAGATGTGGAAGATGGCCTTCAGAAACCGTGCTTCTGATCCTTAGATTTGTGACCTTCTCAAGCGCTTCAAAGGAACAAAAGGGTCCTGATTGCCGTGGAGTTAGAATCTCCCATTGGCCAAGCTTACTCCATGAACAGACACTTAAAAGCAACCCTCCCTGCCTACTTTGGTGAGAGGGGGTGAGATCTCTTTGGCATCACCCAGGTGACATTATCAAAAGAGGTGCAAACAACCCAGACCAGCAGACCATCCGATAGTATGTTAAAACATCGGTCAAAGAGTTTGGGAATGGAGGTTAGAGATGGATAGGGTTTTATGGGGTTGTTTTGGGCAAAGGTGAATAAAAGTGGGATTTTAAACCTTAAGTGAAATTGTCTGTCCTTGGACAATGAGAGTTTTTACTTAGGAACGAACACAAATGCAATGGTTTTTCATTCAGAAAAAGGAAGTCTGCTTGCCTTGGATTATAGGTGGACTAAGTTCTATGTTATAATAATAATATATGTTATAATAATGTGTTGGTTCATTTTGCTTAAATTCTTTGTTACAAAGGAGAGTTCTACGGTTGGGTGGGAGTGGGGGAGATTAATAACAAATAAAAAATATAAGTGATATACAAGCCTATCTTTATACATCATATTTTTGTAAATATTATATCAATCAACATTTATATTTATATATCATATAACTATATTGCATCTATAATTATATATTATATTAATATAAGAATATATCTTTCTATATAAAGACAGAAATATATATTTTAAAGCATCCCCAAAACATTTGCTTTTAAAAATCTAGCTTTTGTCAACTTCTAAATATTTAGAAACTGTCAATAGCAAGGGCACCACAGGATTTAGAACAGTGTCTGACATTTAGTCTCATCATAGGCATCCAAAGATGCAAGGAAAAGCATTTTTATATTTCAGTACTTCAGTGGTGGGTAATCTCATCAGTGTGGGCACTCTCAGCTCTGATCTCTGCCCATCAAGGCCCTGTCAGTCTTTGAAATATTAGATTAATGAACTCTGTTCATATTTTTTCCTTTTCTTCCACTAACAGAAACACGGACCTCCCTGAAAGACAACATTCTTCTCAGGCCACCTGTTAATGGGTACTCTCAATTCTCCTTAAAACAGAGACAGGAGAGAGATAAATAAACGAGCTTTCTTCCTGAGCCTTAAACACAGAGGGCATATCTTTCTCATCTCTGCCCCATAGAATGCTCTTGTTGCTTTCAAAACTGCCTTCTAAGGGGCAGCTGGGTAGCTCAGTGGATTAAGAGTCAGGGCTAGAGACAGGAGGTCCTTGGTTCAAATCTGGCCTCAGACACTTCCCAGCTGTGTGACCCTGGGCAAGTCACTTGACCCCCATTGCCTACCCTTACCAATCTTCCACCTATAAGTCAATGCACAGAAGTTAAGGGTTTAAAAAAAATAAAAAACTGCCTTCTATATAGGAAGCCTTTCCTTATCTTTTAAAGCACTAGGAAAAAATATTAAATGCCAGGTCCTCATTGCTGTATGGAAACTTTTTTATTACTGTCTGATTCATTTTTTATTATTCTCTCCATCATGACCAATACATACTTTCTTTCTCTGTAAGCTTCTTATATCACCTTCTTCTCAACTTCTTCCCCATCCCCTACATCCAGTATATGTCTCCTACTTTACTGAGGAAATAGAGGCCATCCCCAGCAACTCCACTTACCTAACCCCTACTAGGTTCCTCATAACCTTCCTTTGTTCCTCAGTGTCTCCTCCTTTGCATCAGGCTCTGCTGAAGTAGTGATCCTTCACCTTGCTAAATCCAGCCAGACCAGCTTTTGCAATTTATCAGGACCTTCCTGGTCTGCCCAGAGACCTTTCTCCTCAATCATTCACTCTTTTTCTCATTATAGATCTCTCCAAGAAGTTGGCTTCTTCCTCACTGCCTGCCCACAAGTCCAGGTCTCTTCATCCTATAAAAACAAGCAAAACAAACCCAAAACTCTTCACTGACACAAACATCCACTTCAGCAGTTACCTAATACCTTTTCTTTCTTTCATAGTCAAACTCCAACCTTTTCTCATTATCCCATTCAATTTCAGGCAATTTTAGGGCCAGTTAATTGTCCAAATGAACTTCTTAGTCAACATGTCTATAATAACTAATTTTATAGATTGCTCATGCAACTATATGTCTTAATTTCAATATTCCTTTATGAATTGCCTGCCTGTCTCATTGGGGCTCTAATCTCATTGAATAACCCTATAATATTCTTGGACTTGATATAAATTGGTATATTGTCTTCTCCAAACAGGAGCTTGTGATGAACCTCAGCTTTCATTGAAGGCACATATTTTGCATTTGTGGGTAGGATTCTTTGGGAGTCCATCATGGCCTTTCATGATCAATATTATACAATTCTCATTTAAGGTCTGACCATCCCACCATGGCTAGAGAAGCCCTGCTTTATCCATAATCCAATATCTAGCATAATCCATATATTCATAATTATTGGGCTTTGACAAACTGAGGCAAAACTTGGAGAGGCAATCCAGCATATTTGTAACCTCTGGCTTTAGTCAAATGCTTCAGAAGCTCCTGCAAAAACCAGTATTTTGCAAGAGAAATTAATAATAACTGACCCGTTTAAGAAAGGAAAGGAAGATTTTAGAGATGGAGCTCTAATACATTATCAAATAATTATTTGAAATAATTATTCATTAATAGAATTATGTAATTTTTTTATCCCACCAACTGAGGGATCTGGGCTTCCATTTAAAGAATGGCACCAAGTAGATGGAAACTCATTTTATTTCAGAGCGGATAGAAAGCTGGACCTGAAGTTAAGAAGACCTGAATTCAAATGTGACCTTAGATTTTTACTAGCAATGTAAGTCCCTTAACCTCTGATGGCCTTAGTTTTTCAATGGTAAAAGGAGGATAATAATAGCATCTTCCTCACATGGTTGTTGGGAGATATAATTAATATTTTATTATTAAAATATTAATTTTAATTTAAAAATTAAATTAATAAAAAATTTAAAAATATGAATTAATATTTGTAAAGTACTTAGCACATTGCCTGGCATATAGTAGGTACTTAATGACTATTTGTTCCCTTCCCTTCTTCTCAATCCAATAAGTAGCCAAAGAAGTCCTCCTTACCTGGCATTTGTTCCCGGTCCCTACTTTGTCAGTCAATAGTTTGTTAAAATGATGTTTCTTCTTTTATTTGGGAACACCATGAAAACAATTCTCTTTATTTGGCACTTCAGAGGTTTGGTAGACTCTTTAAGACCTTGTATTGTATTGTCAAGACCTTCGAGAATCCA
>NC_058134.1:51160466-51177342 GCF_016433145.1 Gracilinanus agilis | reverse complement strand
AGTTACCAGAATTATATAAACAATCATGTAAAGGCACACATAAATGAAAAGGGAAAAAGGAATTTTGAGATAGAGAAAGAATTCTGGGAAATGGAGTCCAAAGGTACAAAATTTCTAATTAATACAGTCTTCTTATTCTGATTTGCCCATTTACTCCTTTCCTCCTCTTTCCTTGCGCCTCTGAAAAATGGGTTGATTTTTGCCAAGAGCCAGGGATGTGCTGGAGCAATCTGGATCAAAGTAGAATACGAAGCCATTAATGTCATTAGGTAGGTGGGGGTGATGTTGATTATGAGCCACGATTAGTATCTGCTGTCCTGGAGAAAACAGAGAGACCTGCTGAAGTATGGCATCCATGGGTCATTAATATGGTTGGAAAGGAGCATTTGTGTTAGCCATAATGTCATCCCCAGAGAAGATGCTGGAGCTGAATTGGAACAAAGTTAGGAAGTGAAAACAGTAAAGATTTCGGAGGCTGGTTCAACCAAAGTCCAAGTTCTTGGACCTTCGTGGTCTTGCTTGAGTCACAACAACTTATTTGTCAGATCCAGGAATGTGCTAGAGCCAGCTGGCACCAGCTTGGGGACCAGCCCCCCATGATTCTGGGGTCTTTTTCTCCATCTCTTCATTTTGGGTGGGTAATGGTGGAGCAGACAGATTCTTGATTGCCTCTTGCTACCTGCATATATCTACATATCTATATATCTATATATATTTATATATATATATATATATGTATATATGTATATATCAGTGCTTGCATGAAATTATTTCCCTCTACAAGAAAATGTCCTAAAAGTCTTAGAGCAGTTTTAATCTTTCATTTAAAATTAATTTAAAATTTCAACTCATTTCATACCAACTTAGATAAACTAGACTCTAGCTCTTTCATCAAATAAGATAACCTTGTATATGTATACACTCACACGGACACACAAAGAACCGATGACATACTTTGCATACCTTCTCCCATCCATGAAACGAGCTAAAAAGAAATACCCTTAAATTATGAGCTCCGGCTTTGTAAAACCTGGTTTCTAGAGTCATTCTTAGGTGTGTGGGCTTATTAAGTGTGCGTACAAAGAAGGTTTCCTATCCTAATCACATTGATTAATCTGTAAAGTTGCTTTCCAGGCCCATTACCCATCCCTGTGCCTGAGGGCATGACTACCCTGGCATTTCAAGAGCATGCCCACTATCGGAATTGCATTAACTGTTACCATGGCGAACAAGCCTGCCAGTTCTGCTTTGGTCACTATTGATCGAGGGGATGATTTGTCAATACTATGACCTGTTTGGCTTGCAGAGTTGGGAGTCTGAGCAGCTCTCGTTTATACAGTGAGCCAGGAAATTCCTACCTCTCCGGAGCTCAGCGATGATTTATGAATGATCCTTGAGATGAAAGATGCCAAGATGAAAGATAATTTGTAAATGCTGGTCAGAATGACTACTGAACTTCTCCCTTTTCAGTAAAGAACCATAGCCAGACCTAAAAAAGCCTGGAATTTCTCCAGCTGGAATGCTTTCCAACCTATGGGGATGGGATGGAGAGCTGGGAAAATAAGCTTTTGGTGACTCAACTTCACCTTCTCAGTATTGTAGGACCTAAAACTTAGACTGCAGTTTTCAGTTCATCAAACTAAGGCGGGACGGAGTTCCTGACCAGTGGCGCTAGGATTCTGAGAGCAAGGGGATACAGGAGAATGATCATATGCTTTTAATTATTTAACATTTTTGTCATAGTGAGGCTCGCAGCTTTATAAATTTCTTAAGACAATTCAGTAGAACAGAACAAAAAGAAGCATACTTGATTTATGTCACTCTATACACACAGACACACACATACAGATACATATACAAACATGTATGAAGAATCCTGAATTTCATTTCAGGGCTGCTAAATTTTTTTCTTCACCATCAAATCTTTTAATTAGTCTAGGAGCATGAGAATTGTCAATCAAAGCAGGTATAACATCTTTCAAGTCATCTTTGTCAGCCCTAATAAAGCCCAGGGTCAAAAGCATCACCAATATGGCAGCCAAAAGTGCTCCCTGAAAAGAATTTTTTTTAATATTTTTATTTTTTTTTAGAAAGATTTTCCATGGTTATACAAATGCAACTATCAATAATATGTAAATAAGTCTTGATTGATCACACATGTTAAAAAAGAAGTTTTAAAGAAGGTTTAGAGCAATCATTGCCAACATTGGAAAGTCATTCCAGGAGAGCATTTTCTCTCCAATCTTATTCATTCATTCAAATATATATGTTTATCTACACAGATATATAGATATATTTGTGTGTACATACCTGTGCCTATGTTTTGCCTTATTTTTGTTATATTACTAAGTTTAGGTTTATTATTATTTTATTACTAAAATTTATATTATATATAATACACAATATATATTTATATTATATTGATTGATCAATTATATTGATTATATTATTAAGTCCAGAGGCAAACTTTTGCCTCCACTGTGAATATCATTCCTCTAAGATTATTTGGCAACCACACAGATATTTTCTTTATGTGTTTTGTTTCTTGCCTGTTAACTTTTTATAGCTTTATCTTATTTTCTTTCAGTTCCCTCTTTATTCAGCAATACTGGTGAGGAACATTGTGTGTGTGTGTGTGTGTGTGTGTGTGTGTGTGTGTGTGTGTGTGTGTGTTTTAAGCTACCTCTCAGAGTAGCTGCAGGGAGGCTGTAGTCCAGGCATGTTTCTGTCAGTCACAGGACACCTCATTTTAATTCCCTGCCTGTGTGGAGGTTTTGAGCCTATCTGTGCAATGACTGGTTAATCACCCTGGAAAGCCAGATAATACCAACCGTGTATTGGTCTCTCTTCGACCAACATCTAAAGAGAAAACTTTAGAAGTTATAGTGCAGAAGGTCTGCCTGAAAGGAGATTCATGGGAGAAAAGGGAAAAAAAATATACCATAACTCCTGAGACTCTGATTTTTTCTATTGTTGATTTAAATGAGTGCTTAAAGCAGGCAGCAGCATCTTTAACTTCCCCAAATGTCTGCGTTCTGGGTAAAATGACAGCACTGGGAGCATGGGTGGGGGTGGGGATTCCAATATGACAAGCCTTTAAGCTAGTTCTTTAATAACCCAGCTTTGGGGACTTAGACTAAAATAACTGTGAAGAAGCATTCATTGGTTGACTACAGCCATTGTCAAGATGGAAGCCTAAGTAGTGAGGATGATGGGTTTCCAGCCCTAATTTCCCTCCCATATCTCAATACCAAATTATTTCTATACATGTATGTTGAGGGTCACTTTAATTATTTAGCTAATCATGCTGGATTTGCATAAATTGGCTTTAGTGGAAAGGCTAATAAGATGCATTTTGCTGTGCAGCTGAAAGCAATTTAGGTTTTAGAGTCTAGTAACAACCAAAATGAGTGACTTAAAATTATAAGCATCTAACACTGAAAATGGGGTGAGTGCCACTGGATCATTAGGATTTGTTTTTGTTTGGGGGTTTGTTGTTGGTGGTGTTTTTTTTTTTTACATTTTTCCTGTCATTCAGAAATGTTACTTGATGGCTTTATGGGTTTTTCCCACTTGTGTTTATTCAGCATCAAAGGGTAAGACCACCAGAAAGAGAACACTCTAAATGATATGTGCGTGGACGTTTCCCTTAAGAAAAGAAAAAAAAAGCCAGCCTGTGTTGACATTGGAATGCTTTTTCTCCTCAGTGGTATACACATACCCCCATGCAAGTACCATGCATGCCCCTAGGATAAGTTTCATTTTCCAATCATATGGGAAAGGAATGGGGCAGTTCATTGTTTCATTCTTTCATTGATGGCTTTGGTGGGTAAAATCTCCTTTTGTTTTCAGTTTTAACTGTTTTCAGAATATTTGATAAAAATTAACGTGAGTTAATGACATGATTACAACATAAAAGTTGTCATGTGTTATTTGTCAATAACTGTTCTTCAAGCCTATTGAACTGGTAGAAAGCACAACCATTCTCCATTATCTGCAGAATGAAATCATTTTCTTTAGATAAGATTGTGAGCTTGCACTTACTTAGCCCATTAAGGTTTACAAAGCACTTTCCTAATTAGAAAGTATGATTTCCATTTTACAAATTAGCTCAATGAGAACTAAAGAAAGGGGAAGTAACGTGCCTAATGTCCCACACAACTAGTCACTGTCAGAAGCGGGACTTGACTTTGGAGGTCTCTTTACTCCAAAATCACTGTGCTTTCCACTTGGTGACTCAACTTTTTGTCAAATGGTCAAGTCCAAATAGTCATCTGCATGAACTTTAGAGGCCCCATCTTTCAGTCTCTTCATACTAATATGCCATTGATAGATAAAGGCCATTATTTGAATTCAGCAAACTAAAGAAAGGAAAACTTAAATAAGGCTTTCTTCATAAAACACAAACTTTGTAGAGTTACTTGCACTCAGATCCTTCTTCTTAGCCTAGACTAGAGTGCAACCTTTGAAGCAATATCTTCTTGGTTAAAAAGAGCATCTTTCCATCTGGACCCTATTCTTTTCTACTGTCATACGAAGTTCTCATGGTAGAGTTTAAGGACTGAAGACCATTTTTGAATCCTTTTAAGAGGTAAAATTTTAGGGTTTTTTTTTTTGCCTTTTATTTTCATTATCCAAAAGAGCCATATATCAAAGCCATGTAGCACAATGCTGAGCTGTGGAAAACAAGGTGACCAGAGGAGTCAAAATTGAGCTGGGAGGGAGAAGGGAAGATTTTTTATGGATTTTTTTCTCCAACTTGACTACAGCAGACCAAGCATGAATTGAGGAGTCTTTTTTGGATAGGAAGGAGGAGAATGGCTTGCCCTCCTGACCCCATAGGAACTGAGCTCTCCCTCCAGATCAGGCAAGACAGTGCAGCAGAGAGTGTTTGGAAAATGGCCAGAGAGAATTGCTTCCTTCTTCCTCCTGCATGAGAGCCAGTAGGAAACAAAAGAAAGAAGCCAGTAATGACTACAGCAACTACACCATTTCATTTCCATATTCATGATCCCTGAGGAATTTCTTTTCTAATCCTAATCATTATCTTTTCCTTTGCCTATGGTCCTTCTCCTTGCCAAGGTTAGCACCTCTACCTGCACAAGGGATCCCATTCCATCCTGTCTTCTCTGGCTAGTTGCCCTCAAATCATCCCCATTTGCCCAATTATTTTCATTCTCTCCCTGACTACTGGCTGCTCCCCTACAAACATGCCCAGACTTCCCCCACCCTGAAAAACCCCTCACTCCATCCATCCATCCCTGCTACTTATCAACCAACAAACCGTAAACCCTGTTTTTCTCTTTTGTAATGGCCTTCAATGCCTCCTGTTCTCATATGGTTACTTGACCATCACCCTTGCGTGGTGATGATCGAGCCTCTCTTTCCCTTCCCATCTTGATACCTTGGTGAATCAGTTCAACTCTTCATAATTCTCTATTCTGTTTCATATCTTGCAAAGTCCCAATCTTGGATTGCTTCCACCATCCACATTCTTTATTCCTATTTACCTGCTATTGAGAAAAACTGGTGAAAATCACAGACCCATGCTGACTGGACGCACTCCAAATTTAGGTTCTGTTTATCCGTGTGATTTAGGTTATGCGATCTCATATGGAATCTCACTTCAGTAAGGCAAACATTCTATTTCTCCCTGGCTGATTTGCTGTCCCATTCTGTAGCAGCTCTTCTAAAGCTTCTTGTCTTTCCTCTAGTTTCCTATGTCTCTCAGTCAGTTAACTGAAGAGCCCAACTCAATGACACCAAAAAATAAAATCAAATCATTCCACCAAGAGCTCCTCTTCTCTCCTCCTCTTCATCTCCTATCATTCCGATACCTCCCTTCCCTGTCTACTTCATTCTGGTCTCAGGATGAAGTTGTAGTCCTTCTTGCATGTCAAACTCATCTACTTGCACCCTTGGCCACATTCTCTCCTAACTTCTCCAACTGATTTTTCCTACTATAATTCTAGTATTATATTTAAGATTTTTGCATCTATGTTCATTAAGGAGATTGGTCTGTAGTTTTCTTTCTCTGTTTTTGGTCTACCTGGCTTTGGAATGAGTACCATATTTGTGTCAATAAAGGAATTTGGTAAAACTGTTATGTCAAGTAGTTTATATAGTATTGGGATTATCTTTGAATGTTTGATAGAATTCACTTGTGAATCCATCTGGTCTTGGGGATTTTTTCTTGAGGGAGTTCTTTGATGGCTTATTCAGTTTCTTTTTCTGATATGGGATTATTTAAGTATTGTATTTCTTCTTCTGTTAATCTAGGCAATTTGTATTTTTGTAAATATTTATCCATATCACCTAGATTGCCATATTTATTGCCATATAATTGGGCAGCTACTATAATCCTTACACATATATACTCTCTTGTCTTCAGACTCTCCAACTCTATTGACTTCTTTCTCAGTGCCTAAAACATGCAGGTGTCCCTGGATCTGAGAATATTGGGGTGGGGGGAAGAAAGGGGTAAGGCATAAAAATACTATAAAGGTATGAGGGACTAAGTTATGAAAGGCTTTGAATGCTGAACAGAATTTTATATTTGATCCTAGAGATGTTGGAGAGTCATTGGCATCTACTGAATTGGGAAGGGGTTTGACATAGTGAGACCTGTGCTATAGGAAGATTAATTTGACAACCAAGTGGTGGATAGTCTAGAATGGAGAGACTGATGGCATGCAGATCAATCAGCAAGCCATTACAATATTCCAGAAATAAGCTGATGGGGGCCTGTAGCAAAATCGTGGCAACGTCTGAGAAGAAAGGGGTATGTATATGAGAGATGTTACAAACATATAATCAACAGATATTGGAAACCGATTGGATATGCAGAGTGAGAGTGAGGAGTCAAGAATGTCACCTACGTTTTAGCTATCTGATTGGGAGTATAATGGTACCCTCCACAATAAAAGCAGAAATATTAAATGTATCTTTTATTCTCTTAGAAGAGAAGAGGGTTTGAGTAAAGATAATGAGTTGAATTTTGGACATATTGAATGTAAGACGAGATACTCAGTTTGAGATTTCTAATAGGCATTTGAAGATGATAAAATAGAAGAGGTTTCCCCTACATGGTCTCTCCTGAGTCCAGGAGAGAAACTAAGAATCATTAGCATGGAGATGACCATTGAGATAATGATGAGAAGTGGTGAGGTAAATAAGTGAAATAATATAGGGGGGAGAAGAGGTCCCATGACAGAATTTCAGGGAACCCCCAACTTAGGGCATGACCTGAATGAAGATCCAGCAAAGGAAACTGAGAATGAATAGTTAAACAGGTTAGACAACCAGAATAGAGTAGTGTTCTAAATAAAAGAGAATAACAAGGAAAACAGGGTGAAGAACAGTTTTGAAGACTTCAGAGAAGTCAAGAAGAATGAGAATAGGAGGGGGGAAACCTGAAGGCATTAATTAGATTTGATCTTTACTGCCTCTAGAGGTAAAATTAGAGGATAGAGGAAAATCATTTATGCTTCCACTGATAAAAATGTGTAGTAATCATGACCTCAGACAACAAAAGCAACAGTGAAAATAAACCTGATTAAAAGGGATAAACAGGAAAACTACATTTTGTTGAAAAGTACCATAGATAATGAATTTATATCAATACTAAACATACAGGCATCAAATAGCATAGCATTTACATATTTAAATGAAATTAGAGAGAAATAATAAAACCATAATAATGAAGAAACTTCAATTTGCCTCTCTCAGACCTAGAGAAATCAATATAAATGAATAAAAATAAGAGTAAAGGACATGAATAATATTTTATAAAATTGAATGAAAATAAAAAGGAATATACAATGAATGGAACCTGTACAAAAGTCAACCCTATAAAAACTTCACAAACAAATGCAGGAAAGCAGAAATATTAAATGTATCTTTTATAGGCCACAATGCATTAAAACTTTATTCAATAAATAGTTGCTAAGAAATAATAAAAAATTAACTGGAGACTAACCAAAAGAAAGTGTGGGTCAAAGAACATAGCAAAGTAACCAAAAAAATTTCATCAAAGATAATGAAAACAATAAGAATGACATACTACAATTTTTGGGATACAAGCAATATAATCTTCAGGGGAAATCTTATATCTCTTCACTTTATCAATAAAAGAAAGAAAGAGCAGATAAATTAATTGGATAATTAAAGGGGGGGTGAAAACCTCTGGAAAACAAATTAAACATAAAAATAGAGATCCTGAAGATCAAAGCAGTTTAATTTTAAAAATTGAAAGCAAAAACTACTGAATTAATAAATAAAACTAGAAGCTATTTTTTTAAATTAAAGTAGAGAGACCATTAGCTAACTTTATTCAAAAAAGAAAGAAGAAAAACAAATTACCTGTTTCAAAAATGAAAAATATTTATATACGACCAATGAAAATGTAATAAAAGAAATTATTAGGATCTATTTTGCCCAATTGTGTGCCAATAAAAGTAATAGTATAAATGAAATGAATGAATAATTACAAAAACATATGTGCCCAAATTAATGGAATTAAAAATGACTTAAATAGCCCAATCTTAGGGGAAATTTTTTGAATAAACAAATATGAATTCACAAAGAGGGGAAAAAACAAGACTAGATCAATTCATAATTTAATTTTAGTAATCATTTAAAGAAATATTAAGTCCAACATTACATAAAATATTTGAAAAAATAGGAAACAATGGATGAAGTCCTATCACATTCCTCTCTGACACAAATATTGTCTTGACACCTAAACCACAGAGGATCAAAACAGAGAAAGAAATATGTAGACTAACATCCCAAATAGATATAAAGGAAAATTTTAAAAATAAAATATTAACAAGAAGACTACAAAAAGTTAGCACAACGGTTATACACTCTTTCCAAGTTAAATTTACAGATAGAATTCCAAACTGGTTTGGTATTAGGAAAATGATAAACATAATTGATGCTATTAATAAAAAGAACAACAAGAATCCTATATTTATATCAAATGATACACAAAAACTTTTTGACAAGGTATAAGATCCATACCTCTTAAAAGCAATAGAAAACAGAAATAATTGGATTTTTCCTTAATATGACAAATAGTATCTGTAATGAGGATAAACTATTACCTGTAGTGAGGATAAACTAGAGGCCTTTCCAGTAAGGAGGTAAAGCATGGATCTCCAGTATCATCATAACTTCAGTATGGGGCTGGAAAGTCTAGCTTTAATGGTGACAAGAAAAAGGAATTGAGGAGAATCTGCAGGGACAAAGTCTAAACAAAACTATCTCTTTTTATAGGTGATGTGATGATTTACTTAGGTAAGCCTGGAAGAATCCACTTTAAAAACTAATGAAAACAACAACTTCATCAAAGATGCAAAACTATAAAATAATCCCACATAGCATTTGTCTATATTAGCAACAAATCCAATTGGAAAAGAAAGAGAAAATCCATTTAAAATGATGAACTTCTAAGCTACACACAAGGACTATATGAAGACAACCTCAAAACACTCCTAACACTGAGACAGATCTAAATAATTGGAAAAATATTGATTGCTCAAGGGTAGGCCAAGTCAATATAATAAAAAAATAACAATGCTATCTAAATTAATTTACTTATTGAGTGCCGTACAAGTCAAGTTATCAATGATTACTTTAAAGGACTAGAGAAAAAATTCATCTTAGGTAACAAAAGTCAAGAATCTCAACAGAATTAATGTGAGGAGAGGGTCTAGCAAAATATCACCCTTTGTCAAATGCAGATATTTGAAATGATAGCTTTGAAAAAAGTAAACTGCTTTTTCATTATGAACATGGTGTCTGTTTATTTTCCTGTTGAATACCTTCAATGCCCCCTTTTTCAATTAATTATTTTTTAAATTTGGTATTGGTTAAGAAATGTAAAGGTTTATGTGTAGAAAAGATTAGTTACCCAATATATGGAAGCAAATGAGCCCAAGGAGACTAATATTTGATGAATCCAAAGATTCTACTTATTGAAGTAAGGACAATAGTGAGGACAAAAACTATTGGGAAAACTATAAGATAGAAAACAGAAACTAGGTATAAATCAAGATCTTTCCCTGTATAACAATATAAGTTCCAAATGGGTACTAGACTTAGTCATAGAGGATGAGAGTAGAAGCAAATTAGAGGCACAAGAAAGACATTACCTATCAAATGTATTCATAGGGGAAAAATTAATGATCAAACAAAAGAAAGTGAATATCACAGGAGCTAAAATGAACAGTTTTTCTTAAAAAAAGTTTCTGCATAAACAAAACCAGTGCAGTTAAAATTAGAAGAAAAATAGTAAATGGGAAAAATCTTTATAGCAAGTTTTTCTGATAATTCTCATTTCTAAGATATGTAAGGATGTGTTTCAAATTTATAAGAATAAGAGCTCTTCCCCAATTAATCAATGGTCAAAGTATGCGAATAGGCAATTTTGAAAAGAATAACCCCAAACAATAAATAGCCATATAAAAAAAACTCCAGATTAAGGAAATGCAAATTAAAATAACTCTGAGATTCTATCTCACACCTATCAGCTTGGCAAAGTTTACCAAAAGAAAAAAAATGACGAAAACTAGAAAGATAGTAAAAAAACATATTATATGAATGCTTTGTTGATGGAGCCGTGAACTGGTCCGACTATTTTGAAAGTCAGTTTGGAACCAAGCTCAAAAAGCTATTAAATTGTGCATATCATTTGATTCAGTGATATAACTACTAGTTATTCTACCCTAAAGAGATCAAAGAAGGAGGAAGAGGAACCATATGGACAAAAAAAAATATTTAGAGCATCCCTTTTCATGGTAGCAAAGAATTAGAAACTGAAGGGATGTCCATCAACTGAGAAATGGCTGATCAAATTATGGTATGTGCAATATAAGAAATAATAAAGGGAATAATTTCAGAGAAACTTGAGAAGACTTTTATGAACTGATGAAAAGCAAAGTGAGCAAAATCAGGAGAACAATTTATACATTAACAAAAATGTTGTAAAGATAAACAACTTTGAAAGACTTATGAAATCTGATCAATAATATAATGAACAGCCATTGATTCCAGAGGACTCATGACAAAACATGCTGTCCATTTCCTAGTAAAGCCAGTGGACTCAGGGTGTAGACTGAAACTTTTTTTTTGACTTGGCCAATGTGAGGATTTGTTTTGTTTGACTATGTATAAATTTCTAACAGGGATTTTATTTTTCCTACTTTCTTAATTAGGTAGGGAAAGAAATAGATTTTTGTTTGGAAGAAAAAAATTTAAAAAAGATGTATTGAATCTAACAGATTTCTGGTCAAAGGTCCTTCCCTTCACTGCTATTTTCACAATGTAGACAATACTGATTAACCCACATTACTGTAGAATGCATACAAAAAGAGTTTTAATTTTGTACTTTCATGATACATAAAAATAATCGCTTACTTTGAATAGGCTTTTGAATTTTTTTCAAAGTGCATTACATATTTGATTACTACAACAACTCTGAAGGAGGGGCTAATATTATCTACATTTTACAGATGAAGAAACTAGGACAGTGAGTAAAGATTTGACCTCAGAGCTTTCAGATGCCATGTTCAGTCTTATATTTCATTTAATGAAACCTCACTCTGAATACCTAATTAAGAAAAAAGAGTCAGAATGTTCAGCTTTCCCCTTGTTCCTTCACATTTTATGTTTGTTTCTTTATTGCTCTCTCCTTCCCTCTTCCCTTCTCTCTTTCTCTCTGTACTTGTCTCCAACCCACTTTCTGTGTGTGTATGTATATATGTGTATGTATCTGTGTGTACATGTGTATGTATGCATATTCACACACTGAACACACACATTCAATAAGCCAATCATTTTATTTTTCTAGGAAAGTAGGATGAGATCATTGCAGAATTTATAATTTTATATCTGTTGCTTTTGCTTTCTCAGTCTTTGAATTGGAAATCTGAAATGACTAAGAGAGGCAACTAAATAAAATCAGTTTTGGCTAATTCCAAAACTAGATATCATCAATCCATGAAATTGTGAAAACTTACTGCCTTGTTATCTTTCACTATTTTCAGTTCAGATGAGCTTTCAAATGGGTTGGGGAGGATAGCACTGAAACTTGTGTCTTTTGATTTCTGGTTGTTTTTTAACACATCATTTTTCTGGCCATTTAGCTTTCATCATCCTATGAATGTGAAGTTTTTCTCATAAATGAGAGCACACTTATATTTTGTAATTATTTCAAAAATATCTTTCCCATTTTAAGATAGCTACAGCACTCCTGAACTGCCAAATTCAGTATCTTCAGGCTATTCCTTCTTCAGTAATTAGTTTTCACTAAGTTTTATTTTATTTGAGTAAACTCTTTTTGTAGAAGAGAGGAATACTCTAAAAATAAATATCTAATTTTACTCCCTCCTTATTGTGGAGTGTGGTGCAGCAGACAAGACAGAATCTGATGAAGTTTTCAGTAAGGGTGTGGAACAATACCTATCCGTGCGCAGGCTCAGTGGGCACATTCTCCTTTCCTTTTTCCTTTAATGTTCATTCTTACAAATTTGGGATACAGAAGAAGGAGCCTGCCATGCCCTAAGTGCACTGTATTGTATTATTAATATCAGGCTAGCAGCCTATTCCCACTCAACTGTCTTTGTGGTGTGCTGATGTTCTATGAAGTATCTGAGCTTAAAAGAAGGCGCTTTTCGTTGATGTGGGCTGATAGACTGGGATGGCATTTGAATGCACAGAGGACAATGTCGAATGACAGGATCTACAAGTCAAGGCAAGAAAAAACACTAAATTGTGTCCACTGTCCTAAGGAGTCCTTACTCCTTTCAGGGATCCACATTTGGGCTTTGTCTCCTGAGGGTTGGGGAGTGAAATCAGTGAAGAAGAGCATCTGAGATCCCCAGACATCAAGGTTTCCATGCCCCATACCCATTGCATCAACCTGGAGGCAGAGCAACTTTCCTGAAAATCATCCCTGATCCACAGCATGGTGGGTTGTGCCAAAATTCAAACATTTCACCTAAATGGTGATAAATACATCCAGTAAAATGCCTGAAATGCAATGCATTCTTTCTCTGGACCAAGAGTATTATCTTACTGGAGTAAAATAAATAATTTACATGGAGTCATTTTGGAGTTCAGTCATTGATATTTCTACTAAAATTAGAGAGTTTTCAACTTTCCTTCTCTCTGCCCATCTACCCCCCCAAAAGGCAGGGAATTCAGATATTATCATCAGACCAGGAGGGCTTCATTTACTTGGGCCTGCAATTCCATCTGGTCAGAACTTTCACATATTAGAAGATTTTTTTTTAAAAAAAGAGAATAACAATGTTAAATAAATCATTTTAAATCCAAACTTCCCACATTGACACCAAACACAACTGTGTCTTCTGAGAACGGAACCTGACACTAACTTCTGCTCTTTGGTTGGTTTGTTTCAAATTATCACCATTCTCTTAATAGGGTTTGTGTTATGTGTCCTTGGATTTTTAATTGCTCTGGATTATCATTTTCAATGCAATTAGTATAATGCCATCAATTACACATAATAATTACTGTAAATGGGGCTATTGGCCTAATTACTATAAATGTGAGGAAAGATGTGTGATTATAATGTCCAATTACACCATGTACAGTATTTATTTTATATTATTACATATAATGGTATAATGATAACACATAATTATATTGCATAATTCTTTCAAAAACATATCTGTTCCATTTTAAGATACCTACAATGCTCTTGCACTGCCAAATTCAGTATCTTCAGGCTCTTCCTTCATAAGTAATTAGCTATTAGAATTAGTAATTCACAATGGGCTAGGTACCCACTAAGCTTCATTTTAATTGAGTAAACACTTTTTTTTTCGGGAGAGAGGAATACTCTAAGAATAAAAATCTCATTTTGCCCCACCCTTAATAATCGGAAATGGCTCTCTAATTCTGTAATTGCCTCTACTATACGAATTCTAGAGAGAATCTAGTTCAACTTCGTAGCCTAGGAAAATCTCCCCATCCTTACCACGTCTGTTTATATACTGTATAT
Organism: Gracilinanus agilis; assembly: GCF_016433145.1. Lineage (NCBI taxonomy): Eukaryota > Metazoa > Chordata > Mammalia > Didelphimorphia > Didelphidae > Gracilinanus > Gracilinanus agilis. Next base: position 51,163,310 of record NC_058134.1, on the reverse strand, counting down.
CTATATATAAGTAAACACATTTGAATGATGACAATATTTAAAATATGCTTGGGGAGAAATGAATTCTTGTCTTCACTATGAAAAACATTATAATCATCCCTAGTTGCAAATGTACCCTTAACGAGTTTATAGCCCATAATTAATTCTGGGAAGGATGCTGTTTGACAGAGTGGAATTATGAGAATTGTGTATTGATAGTGGCAGGAGAAATAAATATATTTTCTGTGTATCTGCTAGAGTCTACTTGTGTTCCTTAGAAACTGGCACATCTCAGAGGTGTTGCTCTCAAAATGATCTCAGGATGGAAAGAAATCAGTAATTACAGAGCCAGGCATTCCGTTCTGTCCTAATTTTCCCACCAGTTTTTCAATGTTTCAGCTGCCTCAGAGAGTTAAAGTATTCTCATTAGGTAGCTGCAGAGGCAGCCGGCTTGCCTACTCCCTCATTCTCTCACTAGCTTATCCGTTCTCTTTCCTTTTTTTCCCCCTGCCTTGGGAGTGACTGTGAAGATCATTTGCTGGAATGATTGGCAGGTTAGAGGATTCGATCAGATGAGTTCCTCTTAGTGCAGGTCAAAAAGGCTAGTTAGCAGGAGCTGTCGAAAAATGCCAGCAGCATCCGAAATGGGAAATGTCATGACTTCGAGGCAGGGGGTGCCACCTGGAACAGAGAGCCCCCAGCTCATTAGCAAGTTACAGGATGCAAGCTTAACTGGAGGGAGCAGAGAAGGAAAGATAATACCCAATAGGGAAAATTATTGTGAAGTGGAATTGATTTCATGTATAATTTGTTTATCACTAGAGGGGACAAATGCTGTCCTTCTGACATGTGTGGAGGAGTGTGGACTGTGAATGAAGCAACTTAGCATAATCTCCAGGTTGAGCTCTGGATTTAAAGAATGCCAACTTCTTTCTTCTTAACTGTGGAAATGATCAGGTCATGTTGTATTAATTAAAGCTGACATTCTCTCAAATGGCTTATCCGGGCAATTGTAGCATTTCGGCAGAGACTGATAGAGATAGGCTACTGGAGAAAAGAAAGCTGGGGGTTTTTTGCGGTGAGGTTATTTTTTTTTCCTCCCCTCCTCCTGGACCAGGAAGACTATGACAGTTGCATACCAAATGATGACAGGGTTCATGTTTATCTTTAATGGTTAGCTGGATGGAATCAGATCCAAATATGGCTTCTGATTCATACTGTAATTTCACTTAGAGAGGAGACTATTGGCTCGTTGGGGGAAATTTATACTTACATCATGTATGGAGACATTTGTAAGATCCTCCATATCTAATAGGTGCTTAATGTTGGTTTAATGAATTACTTTATAGGAATTACATGTATAGAGAAATAGCTATTGGAGAGATTTCATGGAATTTTTTCATATTTATGACTGCTGATTAAAATTTGATCCGTGTCTTAAATAAGATAGCTTTAGTGTATTTGCTGTCTGGGATTCAGTTACACTTGTGCAAAATTTTATCTTTTGCCTGCGTCAGAAACCAACGATTTCTCCAATCATTTTGCTTTGCAAATTGTATGTAAACACATGCATGTGTTTATACTAAAATAAGAATGCCAATCTGTTCATTAATAAATGCATAGACATATGTGCCTATGTATACGTGACTGGCAGGTCTGCTTTAGCAAATGAAATATATTAGCATAATTTACAATGATTAAACAAAAGAATGCTGCAACCCATATACACCTATTCAAATAGATGATTAAAACCAGACTGCGAATACTACTCGAGGCTTATTAAGTTGAGCTTCCATGCAGTTGGGCTTTTTCCTACATATATTTCACGTGAAACTATATTTTCTTTTTGGTGAGCGACTTTTATGATCTCATTTATCTTTCACATATCTTAGATCTTTTCTTGTTATTGCATGTCACAAATGCCACAGCCGTGAGTCTTTCTGGTTGAACAGTGAAGATTGTTTACGTAGCATTCAGACTTTGGTTAGGACAGAGATTTTCAGAATCCCTCTGCCTTGAGCTTCTCTTTGCTCTTAAATATTGAGACATTTTACAAGGCAGTTATGAAATAGCTAGGCTTGTTTTATCAACCAACCACAGACTGTTGGATTTCCCTTTGCCTGTCTAATGTGAATAAGCATCTTTTAAAATCTCCTAGTCAAAACAGTGCTGGAAAATGCATTCTGTCCTGTGTTTAGAGTTTAAAAAAAAAAAGCTTAGCATTAAGCTACTGTACATAGCTATCAAGATACTGCATTAGCTTTGTCAAAGAGAGGATTTGAATCAGGCCTGGGAATCCAGAAATCTCCTCATATAAAAAAATTTTTTTTTATTCTATGGCCTGACTGATTCTCTAAACATTTTTTCTGGTGAAATTCTATTTAAACCAACTCACAAAAAATGTATGATTTTATTATAGTAAAGGGAATCAAGTTCATACACAGACTATTTTGATGTTGAAGAAGATGACTTTTAGAAAATATATAAATCAACCTTTTTGAAGAAAATTATTCTAGGTTTCATTTCTATTTAATTTAGAATAGAATTTTAGGTATATATATATATATATATATATGTACACACACACACACACACACACACACACACACACAGTGTATGTGTGTATATAAATTTCCAATTGCCTACAAGTCTATTTTCCACTTTGTGTATTATCTCCAAAAGTCAAGAACTTCCACCCATCCCCTGCCCAGTCAGCTCCCAAGAGGGCTAAGCCAAGAAAGAGATCTAGCCAGGCAGAACAGAAAGGGATATAAGGATTTGTGATTTGTCTGGGGACTTATGGTTTTTTTATTGAATATATTCACATTCACATAGTCTCTCTCTCTCTCTCTCTCTCTCTCTCTC
>NC_058134.1:51128164-51145795 GCF_016433145.1 Gracilinanus agilis | reverse complement strand
GAAGGAAGGAAGGAAGGAAGGAAGGAAGGAAGGAGGAAGGAAGGAAGGAAGGAAGGAAGGAAGGAAGGAAGGAAGGAAGGAAGGAAGGAAAGGAAGGAAAGGAAGGAAAGGAAAGGAGGAAGGAGAAGCTGAATTTTGTAAGGTGAATTTTGAAGATGGTGAGGGAATAGGATTTCTAGAAGGCCATTCAAAGTTAAGGAAATAATATTTACAAGAGCATAGTAATAGAAAATAAACTAATCATGTATCTGAAAAAAACTACACAGATTCCTTGATTTGAACAAAAAGTGCTACTGTCAACTCTTGAACAGGAAAATAATAAAGTAAAATTATATTTGAAGATGACTTTAACAGGAATATATAGAATATGGTGGGATCCAAAAAGAATAGAAGACCAGCTAGCAACATATAGTACCATAGGCATCATGATATATCATCCAAAGATCTTACCTTAGAGTCAAGAAAGACCTGAGTTCAAATTTGACATCTGATACCAATTAGCTCTGTGAGCAAGTCACATAATGTCTTGATCTTGTTAGTAAATCTGTTGACATTTTAAGCACCTATTTTGTACCTGGCAATGTGATAAGGGTTATGGATACAAAGGAAGGTGGAAGACAGTCCTTTGGTCCTACCAGGGGGTTCACAGTTTCCTCATCTACAAAATGAGGATAAGAAGAGTCCCTACCTCTCAGAGTTTTGTGAGGATTAAATAAGATAATGTGCATAAAGTGGTTTGTAAACCTTAAAGCACTATTTTAAGTATCATTTATGATTGTAGTTTCTGTTATTATCAATAGTCCAAGCATTATATTGATGGTATTGTGTGGAAAGAGAAAAGGGAAGATAGAGAGATCTTTAAAATGTTGCAAAAGAATAATCGGTACAAGGAAAGTCAACCAAGAGGCACTGAGGAGACAAAGACAGAAATTACAAAGTCCCCACCTTCAAGAGTTTTCATTCTATCATGGCAGACAAAATGTACATAATGTAACTTTATATAAAACATGTAAAATATAAGTTAATTTGATCAGGCAGAACCAGCAGCTCGAGCTTCAGAAAAGGCATCAATGAATGAATGATACTGAATGAATTCAGTTTGGGCTTGGTCCCCCCCGTAACCTTGTGGTAGCAATTTTCAGGTATTGGGGAGCAGAAGCAGCCTTCTACAACTCACAGAGCTATCTCCTTGCTCTGAACTCCTCCTCTGTTCCACTTGATATTTAATTATATAATAGCTTGTATGGTTCTTTTTTACCTATTTTCCATGTCATATCCTCCAAATGATTGTAAACCTTTTAGGGCAGAGAAGAACTTCTGTTATACTCCCTGGATGTCCCATTGCCCTTAGAATGGTATTCTGCATAAAGTATGTATTTAATAATCCTCTGTATATGGCAGAAAAGGAAAGCTAAGAGGAAAAAGCTTTGAGTGGGAGGAACAGAGAGAGAGAGACAGAGATAGACAGACGTACAGAGAACATTTATTAAGCACATCCTTTTGTCCCAGGTCCTATACCAGCTGCTCAGAATATAGATACACGCAATAGAATGGAGTGTAGGATACCTCAACTGAGAGGTTCAGATTAGGGAAGACTAAGAAGAGATCATAAAATCCTGGATTAACTCTTAGATTAAAAGTTATCAATTGTGCATCAGCTAAGGGGGGTTTAGGGGTGCTTGGGGGAGAGGGAAAGAACATGAAATATGTAACTAGGGGAAAGTATTCAAAATTAAAAATAAAAAAAAAGTTATCCAGGCCAGCCCTCTCATTTAACAGATATTAGAAACTGAGACCCCAGTGACTTACCCAAAGTGACAGGGGCAGGATTCCAACCCAATTCCTCTCTCTCCAAATTGAGCATTTAATCAAGACTTAGTGTCACAAACTGATTGATGTTGAATTTTCCTTAAACATTTTATTATATATTATTTTTAAAAATTGATCTCTCAGCCTCATTTTACAGCCTGTTAGAAAGGTAAACTAAATAAGACACAGATTACCTCATCAAGAATAATGTGTCTCCATTCTCTCTTCTGTCATGGCAGGGACATTTTAGATGTTTCAATCACCTAGTTATAAGTCAGGACCTCAAGCCATTATTTAGTTCAGATGTAGGAAAGAACCTTAACTACTCCAGGAAATAAAAATTAAAAATGGGAAACACAATGCCAAAAAAAAAATCTTTCCAAGTCGAATTAATTAATCCATAACACTGAGCCCCCCTAAAGGCCTTATTTAAATGTAATTTCACTGTGAGTGAGACGCTTTAGGAGCCTATATTAAAACTGAAGGGAGAAAGAATAATTTTTAGTTTTTGACACATAATTTTAATAATTTCAGGATAAAAATGATCAACTTTTATATCATCATTTCCGTCAACTTCACCATTTGTTTTAAATAAAATTTGTAACATCCTTATTCCCTATGAAATTTCATTAAGTTCACTCTCTCTGAAAATACCTGAGATTTTAACACGGAAACTCATTTTTAAAACATATTTAAGACGTTGGTTAGCATTGGCCACACGCAGTTGATATTATTATTTAACATCGCCTTTAGCATGAAAACCGCACTGGATGCCTTTCTAAAGAGAAATGTGTGTCAGTCTCAGTAATTCTGCCCAGTTGGAATATCTATAGGCCACTCTCACTTATCTAGAAGGGTCAGAGAAATCTAGAGTTGAATCTTTTATGAGGTACTTCATAGCCTTGTGACCCTGGACAGACATACTTAAGTTCTCCCAAGCCCAGATTCCTAGAATGGAAAGTGTTAAATGTTAAGACTGTGATAATAATATCTACACCCCTCATCTGGCAGAGTTGTTGAATCAAATTAGATTTAATTGCTGTCAGTTATCATGATGAAGATGGAGAATGGCAGACCAGATCTGTGTTTTTATCTCTGTAGGGAAAGACTGGTGAGGACATTTCCTCTATTACTGCAGATTAGAGGATGGTCTATAACTTGGGGTCTCAGACCAAGAATTTCAGTGACTCCCCCCCCCTAGTCACATAAATATTCTAGTATATGTCAGAAGAAGGTCTTGAATCCAGATTTTATGGACTCTCAGAACTCCATCTGTATCCATTTCGCCACATTTTTCTTCTCTAATCTCCAAGTCATTTTTGCTTGACTTTAGAATGTTTTACATAATTATTGGGTTTTGTTTCTTTATTGTGGTGATGACTTTACCTGGATTTTACTTACATTAATATTAAAATTAGTTTGTTCTCCTCGATCATAAACTAATTAATATCTGAAAAAGTGAAATCAACATGACTTAAAATTTGCCATGGGGAATACACAAAGTGGATAATTCACATATGGTTGATTGAAAGTATTCTGTTTAGAATTATCCAAAAAAAAAATGAGAAGGAAATAGGTACGGTTGGGATTGGCTGACATGAGATACTTATTCACTCCCAATTCATTTAGAGACACTGAAATTTTGTGGTAAACTGAAGGCAAGATGATTTAAACCTTCTTGGAGAAAGTATATCTTAGAGATTTGAATTCTGAGGTCAAGGAATCTGGCCCCTGCTGACCTACTTTAATAAAATAATGGCTTCCTTCTATGGAAAGTCAGAGACTGGTTGAGAATCCTGTATTTATTTGTTTATTTGGTATTTTAACCTTAAAATATGTAATAAATAATACCAGAAAGCCTCATGGAAGAATGGGGCAACTAGATGGCACAAAAGAAGGAACACCAAGCTAGGAATTAAGAATATTCATCTTCATGAGTTCAAATCTGGCCTCAGGCTGTGGGTGAGTCACTTAATTTTGTTTTCCTCAATTTCCTCATCTGTAAAATGAGATAGAGAAGGAAAGGGCAAACCATTACAGTGTCTCTGCCAAGAAAACTCCAAATACAGAGACCCATGGAACCTGCTCTTTTGCAGATTTTCTCTTGACTGAATAAGGTTTCTTTCTAAGTTTATTGAGTACCACACTGTGCAAATGAAACTTACTATCTCTTTTAGATTGCTCAAAATGTGAATTGGTTAGTCAAGTAAGACTAAACCAGACTTAAAAGTTCACTGGAATTTATTATCTTGTGCCTACAAGCTGCTCTGTTCTAACTATGTCTCATGGTAATTAGTAATGATAAGATTAAATATTGCCAACTCTGTTTTTATAAACATTATCTTCAGTTTTAGAATCAATAAGTATTGTTTCCAAAGCAAAAGAGCAGTAAGGGCTAGGCAATTGGGGTTAAGGCCAAGCTCTCTATCCTCTCAGCTTCCTAGCTGCCCCTCCAACATAGTATTTTTTTTATTTTTTTTTTAATTTTAAACCCTTAACTTCTGTGTATTGACTTATAGGTGGAAGATTGGCAAGGGTAGGCAATGGGGGTCAAGTGACTTGCCCAGGGTCACACAGCTGGGAAGTGTCTGAGGCCAGATTTGAACCTAGGACCTCCTGTCTCTAGGCTTGGCTCTCAATCCACTGAGCTACCAAGCTGCCCCCCCCAACATAGTATTTTAAAAATTAATAACTCTCCAAAAAAGATGGTTTACATTTTCAAACAATGCTGTTTGTTAGTCTGGGATCACCTGCTTCAAATCGGATCAGTTGTGTCCAGCTCTAAGGTAAAGAAACATAGAGGGAAGCTGGATTTCTCAGTGGAATGAGAGCCAAACCTGGAGACAAGAGTTCTTGAATTCAGATCTGACCTCAGACACTTCCTAGTTGTGTGACCTTGGGCAAGTCACTTAATCCCTGTTACCTAGCCCTTACTACTCTTCTTCCTTGGAACCAAAACTCACTATTGATTCCAAGACAGAAGGGAAGAGGAAAGAAAGAAAGAAAGAAAGAAAGAAAGAAAGAAAGAAAGAAAGAAAGAAAGAAAGAAAGAGAGAGAGAGAGAGAGACAGAGAGACAGAGAGACAGAGAGACAGAGAGAGGAAGAAACGAATAAACGTATATAACCAACTTTTTGTTATTAAAAGGAAGTAGAAGAAATAGCATCCTAAATCAGACTATTGACTCATCTAGTAAAGCAATTTTGTGGGAGATCATGACTGTCCTCTCCAAGGTCAATCTCAAAAGGCTTGGGGTTTTCCTGAAGGTCCTGAACTTAATAAATTATCTCTGGTCCACGCATATTTCTCTATTATTTTCTTGAATCCATTTAAATTCTCAGCCTATGCCAATGTTTGTGTTGATAGACCCAAGAGATAAGTTTACAATCAGGGGTACCTAGTGTATGTGCTTATATTCTCCCTAAAACTATATCTTTTTACATTGCAATAAGTGCCTCCTGGTATACTAAGACCAAATCTAGGGTCACCTGATCCATTCCCTTTATAATTTTATAAACTTCTGGGATAACCCTTTATCTTGGAGAGTCTTTATTTGGTCGCTTCCTAGAAAGATGCTCTGTATCCTCTTTAGAGAAATGCTCTTTATCCTATATGAGATCTATAGGATATATGTCTTCCCCTGATTTCAGTTGCCTTTCTCTGATCTTTTTAGGACTCTGTGATTTCTTCCTTTGAGGTATAGTGACCCAAACTGCACAAATCATGGTGTTTTTTCCCCCAGAGCAGAATAATTTATTTCATGTATGCTTCATGATCATACCCAGCACTTCATTGCCCTTTGTGGGCAAAGCAATCCCTTAAGCGAAGGCTCTTTCTCTAGAGGCAAACCCATCTACATCATTGCCTTAAACTATAGTGACAGTTCAGAGTCAGTCATCTTGGTCACCACGTTGGATTTTGCCTTTAATGTCCACCTTTACAGATTGCCACTCTCCCGGCCCCCTTCATGAGATCCTTCTAGTTTCTTTCTACATAGCACAAAAAATGGCAGAATTGAAAGGTACTATAGCGATTATTTGAGCTAGCTTCTTCATTTGTAAGAGAAGGAAACTGAGACCAGCTGGGCATTTCATTATTTGAAAGATCCTAAATGACAGTTGCAAACCTGGAAATTTCACTAGCATTCTTCCACCTCATTTCTAAAAATAATACAGCAAGCTAGCCAGCTCTGATCCCTCTGGGGCCCTCACTATTAACATTCCTGAATTAGAGAAGTGTTATCTGTACCCTTTATTTCCTGTCTTTAATCCAGTTCTCTAGCTAAAGAAGGAAAAAATAAAAAACCAGCAATCCTACCCCTACTCCCCAATCCCATGTTAACTCTTAAAAAAAATCCTTTGATGCAAAACCTTGTTAAGTGCTTTTTGAAACTTTAAATAAATTATGCCCGCTGCTTGTTTACCCTATCTAAGAACTCCAGAAGATTAGTAAGACATGATTTCTTCTTAAACAAACCATGTTGCTTTCCCCCAATAGGTTGTGGTGCATGTGTAATAATGGTCTTACCCTTTAATAGACATTCTACTGAGTTTACAAGATTGTAAAGTGAGATTATAGGTCCCAATGTCTCCTCAAAGAGGAGAATAGCAACCATTTTTTAGGGACATAAACCATTTTTTCTTTAAATTTCATGATTTTCCGCAAATTCTCTTATAAATAGGAAGTAGGTACTCCTTACTTACCAAAATAACCCAGGTACTGCAAGATCTCTGGTAACTACAGTTCTTTGGGAGCTGGCATCAAAACACATTATGTTTCCTTTTGACTGATTTGCAGTCCTAATTATGGGATTTTGAAAATGTATTCAAATTACTATCCCCTAAGACCCAAGTATCTAGATCCATAGAGAATTAGCCTTGGAGCCTACGAGGAAACAGAGCAAAGGAGATGCAGAATTAAGTGTGGATAGTAGCTACTCTGTGAAGTAGACATTAGATATACCAACAATCTGAGGGCATATTTATAGGAAATCAGCCATCTCTGGACTCAAGAGGAAGGAATAGTACTAACTGCCCCATGACACTTTGGAACAGAAAGACATATTTGCTTGCAAGCATTCCCTTCTTTTCACTTCTTCCCTGTCTTGAACCTTTCTTCTGGCAGCAATTATGAGAAACTTTCAGGAAAGGAAGAAAGGGAAGGAAAGAAGGGAGAAAGGAAGGAAGGAAGAGGAGAGAGGAAGGAAGGAAGAGAAAGAGAGAGGGAGGAAGGGAAAAAGGGAAAGAGTAAAGGAAGGAAAGAAAGTAGGGAGGAAGAAAGGAAAGAAGTAAGGATGAAAAAAGAAAAAAAAAAACACCATGATCTATCACAGTAGAAAGCAATGACTCCCTTCCAGGTAGACTTGTTGGGTCCAGGAATCACCAGATGAAACAGAGTTCAGAAATATATACATTCAGTATAGAGGCATAAAGCTTCCTTATATCTTACGCTTCCTTAAATAGAATTGGCAGGTAAATAAAGTCTCCCCAAAATCTTAGTCCAGCACTTGAAGTTTAAAGTTGCCTTCAGACATTTGGGGCACCTTGTACAAAAGTTAGGGTTAAAATACAGAATGGAACTTTCTTGGAGGCACAGGCTGGTTTGTTTTGTTTTATCTGTTTTGTTTTGTTTTTTTTTTGTTTTTGTCTCCTTATTTCCTAGGGCAGTGCCATACACATAGTTGGTACTAACTAAAGTTTTTTGGATTAGATTGAAGGGCTAGATAACCTGACTAGCTTTTGGATATGGTATGGATTATTTATATACATTCATTAACCAGTAAGAAAACACGTGTTGATGGCTGAAAACACAGTAAGTTTATAGAATAATATGTATTCTTCAGAAGCCCTCCAATCTATCATCTATCTATATTTTCTTGAGATCTCTTATTTTCAGAGTCAAACTTTTTTTCTCTTCCGGAAAACATCACAATGTACTTTCCCCCCATTCCTTCTTTGCCCTTGAAATCACCTCCCTCATCCCCCTTCTCCACTCTCTCCCTGGTCCTCCCCTCTCAGCCCTCACACATGTGGACAAGCACAAGGGATTGTAAAGGAGAGGATATTCCGATAGGTTAGCAGCCTTTGCTCTGTCCATTCACATGCGTCGAATGCATAAAATGTTAATAGTCTTTAGGAGAACATATGTTACAACTTGAATATCTTGTCAAACAGACTCTAATCTGTTCGCAATTTCAGACCTGACAAAAGCTCATTCCTTGGCTGTGTATCTGTCTCCGCAGTTCAGTCCATTCTATCCTACCCTGTATTGAGAGCATGACGCCATTCACTAGCATCCTTCCTTGGCTTTATTAGCAAAGGCTAATAAGGCTGGCGGTTTACTGCTTTATATTAGTGTTAACAAATGTTGTTAAATGGAATTAAATTTGCAGTCTGGAATGCTCTCTTGTCACTATCATTTTGCTCCCTCCTTTTTTTTCCCCCCCAATGACCCCAAGCATCTAGATCTATAATGAAAAAAAAAATTGATTGACTCATAGAGTAGGAGATTGCAATGTAGTGATTTCACGCTCAGTTGTTGGCTAACAAGGCGCCATAGTTTTTATTTAGTGAGGCCCAGTTGCAAAAGATGAAGAATTGTGTAGGGCCCAGCTGCCAAGGCTACGGAGCAAGTAGCTTAAAGGGCTTCGGGGTTCCAAGCGTGAGGGGAATTGTCTCTTCCCAGCAGGTAAGGAATAGATCTAGACAGGAGCTGTCGTATGAAAGATGCTGACTGGCCTGGGTAATTCATAAATCCCCCAAATTACAACATTCTCCTCTCATCAGGAAATGGAGGAGACACTTAGCTAGATCATTAACCCTTTATTCTGCAGACAACCACTGGATTTGTCCTGCCCAATGGTAACAAGTCAATCTAACCATTGGTGGGTTAAAGTGGAATTTATAAAGTCCCAGATTTATAAGGACTCTTTCTTAAGACATTCTAGAATGGCATCTTTTTTTTAATGCTCCTTGTCAAATTGGTAGCACATGAGTTGATAATAAAACCCATTCATTCTTCTTACCATCACATTCCATGTTGGTGGTGGGAGTGTTTTGTTTTGTTTTTTAGAAAACGAGTAATTCTTATATATGTCTGCCAAACAGAATTTTTTTGACAATTCTGTAGAGTTGGGGGTTTGGGTCTAGTTTTAATGTTTAAGCAATAATAGTTTCATTTTATTGTGTTATTACTGAAATATGTACACTTAAAAAAACCTAATATATAATTAAATCCTCATTAATTTAAGCTTTACTAATGCAGAATTTGTGATCATTCTGACAGGACCTGGGCAGAAGTCTGTCTTTGAATTATTTATGACAAAGTCACTTACTAAGCAAATAATGAGTATGAAAATGATCACAAGGGGGCAATGTTTAGACTTTTATTTGAGAGAACTAATTTTTAAAGGCATATTAGAAATGCCACTTATATAGAGGAGTATCTATATAGTTGTTAGAGAGGACAGGGCTAGAAGTTTGAATCCTGCCTCAGTCTCTTAGAACAAGTCACTTAACCACTCTGGTCTTCTGGTTCCTCATCTATAAAAATGAAGAGTTTGGATTCAGTGACTTTGAAGGTCCTTTACAGTTCTAAATCTGTATTAGCCTATCACCCACCTATTAGTTTATAAAATCCACAATGACAGCAGGGATGCTATTTTTTAATATTTGCCCCTTCCCCAGTCCCTAGCACAGTTGGGACTACAGAGTTTGCTAAATAAATTAATAGACACATAGAATGGGAGGATTCCATTCCCCTAAAGAGAAATCACCTGCGTATTTACATTGCATCAGGTCCTAAACAAACCTCTGTTTATCGTTTCCATAACCCACTGATTGAAAGTAACAATACCATGTATTGGTTCCAAGTAGTTAAGGGCTAAACAATGGGGGGTTAAGTGACTTGCCCAAGGTCACATAGCTAGGAAGTATCTGAGGGCAGATTTGAACTCAGGACCTCCCCATCTCTAGGGCCAGTGCCCAATCCACTGAACCACTTAGTTGCCCCCTAAAATGCATTCTTTTGAGTAATTTAGACATTGAGTAATTCAAATTGATCTACTGGCCAGATCGATAGCTTCTTGCTCGGCAGAGACAATGTTCGGTGGCTATTTCTAATGCTTGACATGTTAAGGAAGGTTTTTCATTCTGTTTTTTAGTTCTGGTCCTAATCAGAGGTTCATTTCTTACTTTCAAGGCAATCAAATCTCTGCTTTTGTTGTTAATAAATCTCTCTGGATTCTGAGCATCCTTCACTACACATCTATGATGAATACTTTTAAGGGAAGATTGTTACACAAAGGATAACAGGATCATAATGATTTGATTTTATTGTTGTATTTGTTTTGCTGCTAAAGAGATATTTCAAGGTTCAGTTGTTGAGTTTCTTTTTTCCTACTTTGGGACAGGTGAATGATATTCCCAGGACCAAGGTTAGTCATATTCAATAATGCATAACAATACGAAGTTTCTACATATGCCTTCTCAGAGACAAATAGCATTTTAGAACCAGAAGGGACTTTGTGTCCAATTTTTTCATTTTAGAGCTTAGAAAAGCAAGAATCAGGCAAATTCTTTGATATGCCCCGAGTAGGAAATAAATACCTAAACTCGTAGCTCCCAGTGCAATGTTTTTCTCACTGAGCTGTACTGTAGCATCTTTATTTCATGTATTTCTTCAATATGTTTTTCATATCAACATCAGAAATCACGTGGCATATAATACACCTAAAATACTTCAAAAATACATTTTATATTGAGCCTATAGGTTATTCATGGGTTGAATTACACAGAATCTTTAAGAATGCCCAAGTGATCCCCAATATAAAATCTATCTTTTAAACACCAACATTCTTTTGGCGATATTATATAGCTAAAAAGTATGAAATTCCATCTTCACCAAAGCGTCGAAATTGGAGGTGAACGAAAGGGCAGTGGTGCTGAGGAAGGTGAATGTAAGAAGATGTATGTAGAGTTGAATAAAAGATATGATCTGGAAGGTAATTAGGCTAGACCTGTATCAGGATTCAGGAATAAAAATAGTCTAAGGGCTATAACGTTGCCCATGGAGCATACATACATCATGTAGGGAAGGTTTCCTGGAGGACATAAGCAAGAATCATGCCACATGAGAAGGGATGGATAGGTTTCACACTTGAAAGGGGACCCTTTTTCATAATATCATGGTAGATCTGTTGAAGTGAATAGATTTCATCTACTGGTACTCGATACCATATAAACCGCAAAAATATTTTCTTTCAAAAGGGAAAGCCCATTCATCATAAATTATATCCCTGAAACAGGAAAATTATTTTTTAATTCCATTTATTTTTGCACCAATGGAGATAGGCTTCTTAATCAATCTGAATCTCCAAACACTACTACATTCATGAAAAGCCTGTATAATAAAACAATAATTTGGCCCAGGGAGGAAGGAGGGAAGTTGGTTCTTTTCACCAATATTAGCATTATAGTGGAATTCTGTAGGGCACGTCTTCATTTCTTGATTTTTCCCAACAATTTCAAGAGTATAATTTTTACAATAGAAAAAAAAATGAACTGTGAATTGGAGCTCATTGTGTTCCATTCTACTATAAAATACAGAGAAGGAAATATTTCCCTTTACTCCTTCCATTTTTTACCTTCTTCATCTAGACTTTCATTAGATGAATGAAAGCGTCTCGTGGCAGCTACATATCCAGGCTGCATACCTGCTGAGAGAGGGATGCCTAGGTTGGACGGCTCACGAGTAAAGCCATGTCCCTCAGAAGTTGCTTAAATGAGACCACTACGTAGAAGGCAGGGTGGTGTCATGGAGGAAGCAATGGGCTTGAAGTCAAAAGACCTGACCTCAAGTCTGGGACTGTATATGATCTTGGCCAACTCACTTAACCCTTTGGGACCTCAGTTTCCTCATTTGTAAAACGAGGGGGTTGGACGAGATGATTCCTAAGATCTCTCACACCTTTGTGGCAGACTCAAGGGCAGCAGTCTCACAAATCTGTATAGTTCCTGACAAATCAATCCTTGCTCCTCACCTGTTCTAACTTAACCCTTTGTCAGCAGTGCAAATTCTGTGTAAATATTGTATGGAATCAAAGAGGATCTCCCCCCACCCCCCAATACAATTTTTATTATAAGCCCCAAAATACACATAAATAAAATCTGAATCAACCCTCAAATGAAACAACAAATTCCAAATCGTTTGCCTTTTGGATCTTAAAAATTCTATAATCCTTGGCAAAATAACAACAATGACTTTGTTCCATCTCTTTTCCTTCTACATATGCTTGTCTGCAGTATAGCATAGCAAATAGGGTGCTAAATGTGGAATCCAAAAATCTGGGCTTAAATCCTGCCTTTGCCAACTGCTATCTATATGATCTTGGGCAAGTCTTCTTGTTTTTAAAATGAATGGGATTGAACTAGATGAACTCTACAGGTCCTTCCAGCTTTAAATCTGTGATCTTAAGATTATTTTAAAAATATGTATGCGTATGTGTGTTTCTGTGTCGTGTTGTGTTGCAGATATTGTTCTAATTCTGCTCCCTGTGGTTTAGACTAATTCTCTTGATTTCCTTGCAGTATGATCCTCCAGCCAAGAGATCATTTTCTATCTTTAGCTTCAATAATATTCAAAATATCGTCACTATGAATAGAGCCAGTGTTAGTCTTCTGCCTTGAGTATATTACTGTTTGGAGGAAGATGTGATCTCAGTGAGTGTAGTGAAGAGCCCAAAATAATGGTGGTTAGGACAAATATATGAAGTGGAAAATATCTATGATGTGGATACACCAAGTTGAAGCCAGCCCCTCATATTATTTAAAACCAAAATGGCAAGTTCAGAATTATGATACTCCTAATGCCAGCCTTAGTTTGCTTGGATGACTACACACAAAGTACTTAAAGTTTCCTAGTGTGGTCATACCCTCCCCTAAAGCCCTTTACAAAATTGCTATCCAACATATATCATTTACAACTGTAATCTATTAGGAGTCCTCATTTCCTTTTGGACCTTGCAGAAACATGCTTTTTTTGGAAATATGGAGTTAGAAAAATTAAAATGACTGTCATCAATTATATTCTTTCATTTTAAAAGAAGCATCAATAAATTCATTATCTGGTATAAATTTATAATGTGTGGAATTATAACAATCAGATTTCCATTTCACTTTATTTTGCAGATTAATTTCCATGTTGAATGACCCTAGGCAAGTCTCTAAACCTTTCAGTATCTCTGGGAAATGCATGAGAGATTCCTAGCCTTTTTGGTGTGTCATGCATCCATTTGGCAGTGCAATGAATCCTATGGACCTCTTCTCAGTATATCTTCAAATGCCTAAAATTAAGTACCTAGGAATTCAGTAGAAACCATTTTATTGAAATAAAGTTGTCAACATATTTTAAAATTCTCAGACTCTAGATTAAGAACTCTGCCCTAGGACTATAAGTTGCAGACTAGCTATTGATTTACATGATTAGAGAAAGAGCTCCCTAGACCAATGAAATCATAGTTCTAGTTCAAAAACAAAGTTGATGTCAACTTGTAAGCATTTCTAAGCATTACATACCCAAGCGATCCACTGAAATTTTACCTAAACTGCATAATTTAGTAAAATTTAACCCACTGTCATGCTCTTGCCATGGTCTACTGATGCCTCAAGTGAAAATTATTTCCAAGATTCAACAAATTTTACTTCCATTATCTCCTGAGATTGTGAACTTCCAAAATAATTTATACGGTATGAAAAGGAACTTAAAGTTATTTTTATATCTCAAATATGTCTAGTTGACTTTATACTTTTATTCTTAGGACAGTCTTCTTTCTCTCCTGCACTTCTCAGTGCATGTAGTTGTACCTAAAGGATTTTAGATGGCTATTATTATTCAGAGAACTTCAGCTGTGGTTTCGAACTAGGACTTTGGAGGCAAGTGGAAATCATGCCTGAATGTCTAGTAGATAGGAATGATGCGGCTTATTCTTCTTGTTTGGACTGGCAGGTAGGGTTTAGCCCTAGGCAAAAACTCTGTTAGTCCTTTTTTCTCCTATCAAAACTTCTTCCCTAATGCCAAGAAGGCTGCTCAGGGATTTCCATTGCTCTTCCCCACTCAGTCTGACCTATCACAGAAAATTTTCCCCAAACTCCAGGCCTTACCCTCTCCTCTCCTTTTTGTTAAAATTAGCTTTTCCAGTGTAAAGCTAGCAATCTCTTGCTAGAGATAGATAGATAGATAGATAGATAGATAGATAGATAGATAGATAGATAGATAGATAGATAGATAGATCCATAGATCCATAGATCCATAGATAGATAGATAGATAGACAGACAGATAGATAGATAGATCCATAGTTAGATAGATAGATAGATAGATAGATAGATAGATAGATAGATAGATAGATAGATAGATAGATCCTCTGACAGATAGATAGACAGATAGGTAGATAGATAGATAGATAGATAGATAGATAGATAGATAGATGATAGATCCTCTGACAAATAGATAGACAGATAGGTAGAGAGAGAGAGATAGATAGATCCTCAGATAGATAGACAGATAGGTAGGTAGATAGATAGACAAACAGACAGACAGACAGACAGACAGACAGATAGATAGATAGATAGATAGATAGATCCTCTGACAGATAGACAGATAGGTAGGTAGATAGACAGACAGACAGACAGACAGACAAATAGATATTTCTTGCTAGATTAGATAGATATAAACACATATATACACACATATACATAAATACTGACTGGCATACATGTATATGTATATATATACATATATATATATATTTGTATTTCTTATCATGAACTTGATCACCAACAAATACAAACTGTTGTATAAAAGAACATAAAGGTGGTTGAGTTAAGAAACTGTAAGTTTCTCTTCTGTACAGGTTTTTTTTTTAAGAAATTATAGACACATATATGTAGTGTATATATAATTTATCAAGGTGATAACAAAATTGCTGTGTATATTCCTCTCTGAATTTCTTTTTGTTTTTGCATTTGTAAAAATGTTTTATTCATGCTTATTTTCTCATTATCTCTTCTTTCGCACTAATCCACCCAGAAGCCCTCCTTTTTAACAAAATATTTAGGCAAGTAAAAGAAATCAACACATTGACTATATCTGAGAATGCATACCTTATTCCACACCTCTGGTCCATTACCTCTCTGCTTTCTAAGGGATTAGCTGCTCCAATTGATTTATCTGTAGTTTATTAGCAGAAACTAATAACTAGTATTACTGCTTCCTGGAAATACACATGCAAACAAATTGCATTTCCTCAGGGACCTTCTAGGGATTCCATCACATTGGGGGAAAAACAATAGCTTGGAAATCTCGTGGCCAAAGTTCTCTCTTCTGGTCTATATTAAGCAGGTCTTTTCCATCACTGTGCTCTAGCTTCATGACCGGTAAGATAAAATAAAAATAAGAGGGTGTTTGTGTGTGAGTATGTGTATATACATATGTATTTATATGTGGATATGTATATATATATATGAGATATATATATATATAATTTTTAAAACTGATTTAAGTTTTAAAATTTTTTAAAATCTTAATTCAAGTTTTTAAAACTGAATTCAAGGCCTGGCTCATGTTCTATCTCTCACGTAATCTTTTCATACTTTACTAATTCACATTGATCTTGTCCTCAAAAGCTTTCTAATAATGCATGGATCATAAAACTTAAGAACTAGAAAGGACCTAATAGACTGATATATGAATTATGAAACATTAGAAAGCTTTTGTGGAATCTGACCCACCAGCAAATAGGGTATGTATCAAATTCTTATTGTCTAAGACTGTAATGAAACAAAAAGGTAAAGGATATACGTCGTGCCCTTAATTGAAGAGTCAAGACAACCCCCTCAAAAACCTGGTGATCTATTAAAGTTTTAGTGAAGTTCAAAACTGTGCTTGAATTCCAAGACTGGAATGCACAGTTTTTCAGTTAGATGGACAAAATTTTAAGGGCTTCCTAACTAATGATAGCTTGCAAGGTTTTTATATGTTATTTCCTTAGACCCTCATAATGACTATGTGAGGTAGGGGATATTATTATGTCTCTTGAGGAAGCCCAGGCTTAGAGAGATTCAGTGACATGCCCAAGGTCATATAGCTAAGTGTCCAAGGCAGGATTTAAACTCAGGTCACCCTTACTCCAAGTATCGTGCTTTTTCTATCATGCTACCTAGTTGCCTGCGAGAAGTAAGAAAGCAGAAACAGTGAGTGAAAGTGACTTTTTCAAGGGAAGTGTTGATCAAGAGAAGAAAGAGGGCATTTATAACTTGAGAGAAACTTTGGTTTGTTGGGGAGCTGCTTTTTATAATAGGGGAGAGTTTGAATTTGTTTATAGGCAAAAAGCTAATTATCAAGGGGGAAGAGAGAAGACAGGAGATTTTTGTTTGGTTGCTATGGAGGATTTTTATTGGGGAGAAGTTAGATATAAAGTTGTTTGGGTGGGAATAGATCCAAATCATGGACAGCTGGACATTTTTAAAAACAAAACAAAAAAAAGGATGGGGGTTTTTTATTTATGTTTTTTAAGAGCAGGACAGTAGATTGTTGTTTGGTTCTACAGAGTGCTGTACAGTTAGAGAAGGAAACCAGTGCATTGGAGGAAGGGAGGGAACAAAAGGAAAAATGGCAACCATACTCATAGAGCAGAGAGAGCATCCAGCTCAAAAGGGAGCAAGAAAGAGCCTCAATGAACAAATGAAGTGGGAACACAGAAGAACGGGGAGGTAATCATGAGAAAAAGCCCAAAGGACTCAAGAAGAATGAGGTGGATGAGTGAATCGCTGGAGAGTTTGGTAATAAATGCATGGAGAGGAAAACAGCTGGAAATCAGGCAGAAAGGAAAGCAGTTGAGTGACCCTTCCTGCTACAATTCAACTTTCCTTCAATAAACCAGTGAGAAAAGGAAGGACTCAAAAGACTGAAATGGGAAGGGGGAATTTTAGACTTCATACAGTAAACCATAGGGAAGTATTGGTACATTCTGGAGCAGGATGAAAATGGTATTTGGGGAAGATGAATTTGGCATCAGCCCTTAAAATGCACTGGCTTGGAAAGAGGTTGGAGGCAAGAGATCAATTAGGTGAATCAGGAAAGCATGGAGCCATTGTTGGCCAGGGAAAGAGAAAGTATCAGTAATCTGAATATGAAGAGGTGAAAATATAGACTAAGATGCTGTCTGGGGGAAGAAGGACAGGACAACTTTGAGAAACACATTCCAAGAAAAAATGACTTCGGTGCTTGATGATATACCGTTCCTTGAATTCAGTCAAAGGAGAGAATGGAGTCTAAAGTGACGAGTTCTGGGCTGGGAAGAATCAGTGATGGGCATGGAGAAACTGAAGAAAAGTGGCTTTCATAAGGGAAATGACTCTGGTCAGGGACATAGTTAAATGTGGGGCATCCAGGCAGAGATGTCCTAGAGGAAGTTGTGAGTAAGGCATGTAGATGTGAAAGTTAGCAAAAGTGAAAAATAAAACTATCAGCCTGGATGAGGGTTGAGAAAGTGGAACTAAGGATCCAAGATTGAGCCTAGGAGATACCTGGATTTAGGGTGAAGGTGGAAGAAGCAGAGCCAGCAAAAGAAACAGAGGAAGAGAAGGTAAAGGGGTAATCAAGAGGGTATAGTGAACTACCAAAGACCCTTTCAAAAAGGAGGTCTGCAGTTTAGGACTTAGAATAAAAATTCAATTCAATTCATATTAAAAATAAGTAAATAAAAGCTACAAAACATGCCGAGAGAGACAGACAGATAGAGAGAAGTGGGGAAGGAAGAGAGACTGA
>NC_058134.1:51119209-51127852 GCF_016433145.1 Gracilinanus agilis | reverse complement strand
CCTCCAATATGTTATATGCTACTGACGTGAATGTTTTTGTTGCTTTTAACAGTGTTTTCACAGCTGTAAACTCTTTAAGTTAGAATCAAAGGAATCCTAAGACAGAGATATAAGGACATATACATACCAACATGTATAGTGAAGAAGCAGCACTATAGATTATTTATATACTTATTATAGAAGAGATATTCTTCATTCACTTATTTTTTCTGGTGTTGTTGAGTGAAGCCAAACTTTTGAGTGCATAAATATCTCATCTAGGAGGCTGTAAAAAGTTCTGGAGTTTGATGAACTTCCTGGCTTCTTTTAAGTCACAACTAAAATTCCAACATTTTTACTGAAGGTCATCCCCAAATTTCTTAATTCTAGTGATGTCCCTCCATTATTTCATATAATATACATGTATATATACATAAATATGTGTATATACATACATGTGTGTATTTCAATATATACATGTGTGTGTATGTTGGAGAAAGAGGAGAGAGAGAGAGAGAGAGAGAGAGAGAGAGAGAGAGAGAGAGAGAGAGAGAGAGCAGTTGTAACCATATCATACACATACCCTCCACATATACTCAGTAAACTCCCATGGCTCCCTAGTACCTTCAGGATAAAATATAAAATGCCCTGTTTGGCTCTCAAAATCCTTTATACCCTGACCCTTTCCTAGTTTTCCAGGCATTTTACACTTTGATTTCCCCCTACATATGTTATTAAAGATCAAGAAGCTTTGACCTCCTTTACTGTTCTATTTCTTGACTCAAGCAGTTATCACTCCCTCCTCACCTCTGCTTCCTGGTTTCCCTGGCTTACTCTAAGTTTATCTAAAATCCCACCTTCTCCTAGAAGCCTTTCTCTGTTTTCCTTAATTCTAGCTCGTGCCTTCCCTCTGAGCTTATCTGTAATAAACCTATATCGTATTTGTACATTGTCATTTGTGTATTGTCTCTTCCATTAAGAATAGCTAACAGTTATATAATGGATGTTTTGTGCCAAGTCCTCTGTTAAGCACTTAATCATTTTTCTCTCATAACAACCTTGGGAGGTAGGTGCTATTGTTACCCCCTTTTTACAGATTAGGAACCTGAGATAAATAGAGACCAAGTGACTAGTCCAGGGTCACACAGCCAAAAAATGTCTGAGACTGGATTTGAACTTGGGTCATCCTGACTGCAAATTCTGTCCTCTGGACCACCTAACTGTCCCATATTAGACTGTGAATTCCTCGAGGGCAGAAATACTTTTGCTTTTCTTTGTATCCTCAGCACTTAGCATAAAGCCTGGAACATAATAGGTACTTAGTAAATGATTATGGACTGACTGACAAGAATCATGGAAGCCAAACATGGAGCGAGCATCCAGAAGGAAGTGGCTTATTGTGGAGGGAAGAGCCAAAAGTTCTGATTTTAGGTCCCAGCTCCCCATTTCTGAACCATATTCTAGAATGAGGTAGGGTCTTAATGGCTATCCAGTCCAAGCCCCTCCTTTTGCCTCCCCCACTTTGGTTCCTATCAGGTAATCCTTATGGTTTGTTCCTTCAGTTTTGGGGAACGCCCTGCTCTTGGAACTCACATTTCAAGCTTCTGTACAAATCTGGGTGTCTCTTCTTTCATTGCTATTACAGCAGGAGTGTGCATCTCCCCCATCCTGGGTCCCCAGCCCAGTTCTGCGAGCATTTGGTTCGTGTAACTATTAAACATGCCCAGAGTAAAATCTCCTTGAAAATAAACAGCCTTGCAAACTTTATGCTGCTGTCACTTGCCAAATTTCCCCTTTGAAACCAAAGCTATTTCTGAGTCACTAAAGCTTAATAAAATGGTCAACAACCAACAAAATTTCAGGCTGTTGGTCCTCTTATCACATTAAAACAGCTGAAGTCATCCATCCCTAAAGTGTGCATCCTTGGACCATGTTTTTATTAACCAAATTTTGACATCATCATTTGCTGCCCAAACATAGAAAGGCTTCTTCTCCACCCTAAAAATGCCATCCCTTATGTAGGCGTTCCTAATTTCTTTCTGCCTTTTCCCACGCTGTTTGTTTTCTGATTCCTTTCTTGCTCTCCTTAGCTTTTAGGACTTGATGTATTGTTATCAAATCATCCCAATCTTTTCTGATCGGGAAATCTTATTGGAGTTTGTTTCCTGAGCTTTTCTGTCCTGGCCCTTCCCTCTCCTTGTTTTATGCCCTTTTGAAAATGAGAGTCTCAAAGCTAACTAGAATTGTCGATCCCCTCAAGACCTTGTTCTCCTGACCTGGCTCTAAGACATCCCAGCCAGGGCTTTTGGGTCGCGCTCAACCTGGGCGCTTTTTCCTTTCTCTTCTTTCGTTTGCTTTTCTTGCCCCATTTCTGGGTGCCTGGCACTGAGCACAGATGGACTCTTTATCACCACTATTTGAAGATGATTTGGGAAGAGTGAGAGGATTATTTTTTCCCCTTAGCTTACAGCTGCTCTCAATATGGCTTATCATGAGTGAAAGGAAATGAATAAAGATGGGATTTCTGAACCCAAATTCAGCTGTGAAGAAGGGAAGGCCCACACTCCTCAGCTGAGCTAGGAATTAAACAGGAGAAGGAAATCACTGTGGCCATTTATTATTTAGTTTGTTATTTCTAAAGGGAATAGGACTGCTTTTAAACATCATACCTGTGAGTGGTGGCTGTGTGTGTGTGTGTGTGTGTGTGTGTGTGTTGTTGTTGCTCCTGCCATATGGTTCTGAATGAAATTCCCATCACATTCTGTGCATCTGAAATCATTTATGTGGAGCTTCTTGGCACAGCTTCTGATTGGAGGATAAGCAGGCCCATTAAAACACTGCAGACAGAATGAAAGAACATGGAGATAACATTTAAAGAGACATTCAGGCCCTAGAAGGGAGTTTGGGGAGCAGCATATATTTTTATTTTTATTTTACTTTGTGGGTTGTATGTTTCCATCTGCCCTGGTAACTAAGATATCTATCTGTAATGCTCAAATGCATTTAATAAAGGAGGAGAAAAAGGCACCAGCCTGTGGAAAGATAGGTTCTGATTTCCGGACCAGAGTTTGTTGAGGGCTAAGATTCAAAGGATGATTCGGTGAATCATAAGCTCCATGTTTCCATGCAACAGTGGAAGACCTTTTGCAAATCTAGAAGGCAGTTTTGGAGTCCCTGAACATAAGCATTTAACACTAAATAAAAGAAACTTTTGTTACATTGAGGGGCTGTACGATTCTGGTGGCCTCCTGGGTCAGTGGGCAGATATGGTCAACTCCACTGTTAGCCTCATGTATTAACTTCCAATGCAATGAATGGGTAATTAGTATTCTAGTGGCTGGGCTCAATTCACCACTTTGACATTTATTCTTGACAGCAAAGTCATCTGGTCTGGCATATAAGATATTTTAGAGCACTACAGCTATCCAACTTCATAATAAATTCAGCAGTTCGCTAATTATTTTGTATTTTGATAAAATGAAAATATATGCCAGACTTTTCATTTTTATCAAGCATCCAAGATATCACCTCTTCAGGATTTTTTTTGCCTTGTACATCAAGAATTAAACATCATTTACATGTATAAGGAAGGCCTTTTGAAGCCCTGTAATCTCATGGCTTTGACTGATATTTTCCTTAGGAAATAAGATGGCACATGTTGCTTTATTGTTCCTTTGGCTCCTGTATGTTGATAGGGATCCCCTTGCAACAGGAAAGTTATCCAGATGCCCTTATTTACTGATAAGAGATCCTGAGGGACTCTAAACTCATTATAAGTCGATGGTATGATATGGCAGCCAGCAAAGCTAGTGGGATCACAGGCTGAATTGAGAACCAAAGCAACAGTTCCATTATACTATCTACCTTAGTCAAACTACCTCTTTTTTTTTTTAAGAAAAAAAGTTTATTCTTTTTTTCATGGGAATGAATTAATCAAAAGAAAGAAATTTCAGTGAAATGGACAAAAATGAAATTTCAGTGAGATGGACAAAAATGAAATTTCAGTGAGATGGACAAAAATGAAATTTCAATGATCTGGACAAAAATGAAATTTCAATGATCTGGACAAAAATGAAATTTCAGTGAGGTGGACAAAAATGAAATTTCAGTGAGATGGACAAAAATAAAATTTCAATGATCTGGACAAAAATGAAATTTCAGTGAGGTGGACAAAAGTGAAATTTCAGTGAGATGGACAAAATGAAATTCCAGTGAGCTAGACAATTTATTGGATTAATGAGAATACGCATTCTCTTCATTGGATAAAACACACCATTTGTGAAAGGAAATTTAAGTTACTTGAATGAGAAGTTCCTAAAACATGCTGAAGTTTTCTTTCCTTGCTGTTAAACATGGCAGACTATAGTCTTGAGTGTTGTTCCATTCTGGGAGTCACAGTTTGAAGGAAGGATGAAAGATAAGCTAGAGAGAATTTGAAGGAAGGCAACCAGGATAACAAAGGGCAAGCAAAAAGCTATTTATCCTGAAGAAGAAGGAAGTTAGTAGGGAACATCATAGTTGCCTTCAAGTATTTGGAGGACTCTCGTGTCCTCCAAATTGGATAGCTTTGCTCTGCTTGGCCCCAAGAGGGAAAAGCTAGTTGCCATGGATGGAAAGTAAGAGGAAAACTTCCTATCAAAAGAGAGCTGTCTAAAAGTAGTTAGTTCCCTTAGAAAATAGTGGGTTTTCCCTTATTGAGAGTCTTCAAATAAATGTTGGAGGACTACTTGCTGGCTATGCTTGAGGAAGCATCATTATTCAGGGAAATCCCACCGACAGCCGAAAGTTTATGATGAATAGAGATACATGGACCAGAATCTCACAGGATGACAAACCATGGATAGATTGTGATGAAATCAAAGATTCACTGAACTGTTGTAGACACTTATGCCCCTGGGCAAGTCACTGAACTGGTCTCAACCTGAAACTCCTCATCTATAAAGTGGGGAAAATAATAAATAGAACTTATGTCACACAGTGGAGAGGATAAATTATAGCTATTATTATTGCCATCATCATCATCATCCTGGAGAGGAGAATATGGCAGGAACAAGGATAAATTATTTGTAGGAATGAATGCCTTTGAACAGCTCTTCTGGGGAAGGGGTACAGTCCTTTGTCCTGACAAAAATAAAGGTCAGAAAGGTGGAAGGCTGAACTATTTATCTGTCTTTGATATATTCAGGCCACAGGAGGTGTAGAACATCCTGGCTGTCTAGAAGCAGCTTATAAAGATTAGGTACTTGAATGGCCCACCCTTTGGGGACTGCCAAAAAAGAATGGAAGTTATGTTTCATTTCAATGATGTGTCCTTCCCAAGGGGGAAAAAGAGTTTTAATATCTGTGAACATTGTATTTAATACTCAACAAATGCAATATGCTGCTGATAGAGGGGGAGGAGTGCGAGATGGTATTTCCAGTTTGGGCTTTGTGGTAATAGCACAATACAGAGTTTATATTGCAGTCACCAAGGCCTGGGAGCATAGGCTTAATGAAAACCAGCACTGTTTGGGCAAATATTCCCTGGCATCTTTACATTTCCTTTAACTGGAAACAGATAAAATATTGGCGTGGTATCAGAACCAAAGGATGGCGTATTTTCAAATGAAAAACACATCTTAAAGTTGTTTTTTTCAGAGAAAAATTAAGTTGGTCATTTAAATAGAGGACTGATGGCTTCTGGCTCCTCATCTAGTAAGTTCAGTTAGCTAACAAAAGGACGGGGACCTGAGAGCCTAATCCCATTTTTGTTGCTGTCTTCTTGTGCAACCTGTTTCAGCAAGTTACTTACCCTGCTTTCTGCCTGTTGCCTCATTGATAGAACAAAGGAATTTGAAGTATCAATACATTGGTGTTGGTTGTGGAATTGAAAATCTTAAGAGCAATTGCAAATATTTTGAAACTAGAAAATGCAAAATTTTTAAAAAGCTCGATCCAACTGAATTAACTTATTCCTGATTATTCTCTATTTTTCTTCCTCCTCTTTACCAGCATGTGGGCCATTTCATTACTTTTTAATAAGGGCTGCATAGGAAAAAGGACAGGGAAGGAAATTGAAATGAGGTGGTTCTACTTTTTATTGAAATTGAGAGCTAAAAGAGAATTTCAGAGTTATCTTTACCCTTTATCATATCATACACTCAGAAATTGACTGTGCCATTTTTGGAAAACTGATTTCACATGTCCCTTTATTTGGGGGTGGGTCTTTTGCTTTATGTGCTGCCAATACTAGTGAGTAACTAGATGGCTCAGTGGGATAGAGCACTGGACTTAGAATCATGAAGATTCATGAGCTCAAATTTGGCCTCAGCCATGTGGCCCTTGGCAAGTTACTTAATCCTGTTCACCTCAGTTTCCTTCTTGGTAAAATGAGCTTGAGAAGGAAATGGCAAGCCACTCAGTGACTTTGCCAAGAAAACTCCAAATGGAGTCACAATGAGTCAGACATGAAACAACGCAACAATACTTCCTAACGGTATCTTTGTAAAACATACTTAAAGAACAAAAAAATGGAATGCAATGGAATGTTATTCCAATAACCAAAGTCAGTCCCAGAGAAATGTTGAGAAGATGGACCTCCTGCCCTTCACTGCAGAGGCGGCAAACTAGACCTTGCGGATTATTTCATATACTGTTGGATATGGCTGATATGTTTGTGATTTTTTTTTTCAGAAATGTTTTTCCCCCTTTTAGTCTTTATTATAAGGAATGCCTGGATGGAAGAGAGAAGAACGAAAGTTTCAGAAACTAGGATGATGTGTTTTTGCTTAATTAATACAAATGAAATTTCATATTAGGGTGTAGAACTTTGGAGGTCTTTTCTGTTTCACCCAGATTAGAAGTACAGGGGATTTTTGACCTTGCTCCGTTTCTAAGATGACTAAATTTGCTCCTCTAATAAGCAGCCTGGTGGCCTTCCACTCTGGGACCCATCATATTGGTGGCACACTTAGTCAAAACACCTGATGGAGATAGCCCACTGCATATCAGAATTCCCAAGCTCAAGTGATCCATCAGCCTTAGGATTACAGATATCCATGAAATACTTTCTTCACAATCACTCCATGAGTTAGATAATATGCCTACGATAAGTGGCTTGCACAGGGTCACACAGGTAGGAAGTGTCTGAAACCAGATTTGAACTTAGAAATCAGTTTTTTCCCTCTCCAGGTCCAGCACTCTACAACCTCACTACCCAAGAGATGTAAAAGCACTTTATAAATCCAAAAGGCCTGTATAAATAACATCACTATTATATTTGCTATTTTGTCTCATTCCCAATTAAATGGCAACTTTGGAATGAGGTAACAAATTGTATTTTTTTTTTCAATTAAATCATTAGTCTCTCTTCTTGATAAATATGACCAGATGTAGCTCAAATGAGTTTAAGAACATAAGAAATTAATCTAGAATAAATTATTAGAAAAGATTATTCAAGGGAGAGAGTTGTCTTTACTGCTAAATTCTGTTTGTTGTTGTTTAACAGGCTGCTGGGGCACTCAATGTTTACTCCTACTTTCTTCAACAGAGTTACCTTGAGGCAATAATCTCTGACAACAGTGTGTACCACAACCTGTCAGTGGGACACAATAAAGCACATATTTTCACTTACATAAGAGTAGAACTGTAGTGAAACTCCTTCAAAAGTGGAGAGTAGAAATTCTCCGCCTGCTACACCCTCAGCGTTTAAGAGACAATGAGCACCAGCCTGTTAAGTAGTATGAGAAGAGAAATGTAAACCAAGTCATGAGGACTGGTCTTTGTCTCCTAGGCAAATGTGGACAGACATGTAAAAAGCCACCGAGACCTATTTGAAAAACCGGAAGTCATAGTGGGTGAACCTCTCTGTAGGACAGGAGGTAGCCTGTTCCCAAACCACATTTTCTCAGCACTGACTTTAAACAAAAAATACATTTCTAAGAGCTTCCATTCTAAGTCACCTGTCAAATATTACTGCATGGGCAGAGTCCTTTTGCAATAGTTTGCATATGTAAGATATCTTAAAAATATTTTCTAGTTTATATATTCATTTCTCCTTTTAGCATATGTATGTACATGCATGCACATAGATGTGTGTGTGTGTATATAAATGCATATATATGTGTCTCTTCCACATCCCAACTTTCCCTATCACAGCTCATTATATCATGGGTTGATGCAAGAAATTAAATATGAATTTGGGGGGAGTTTTGTGGAAGATGCAGACAATACAGAAAAGGTTTAGAAACTCATAAATGCATAAAATATATGTATAGTATTGTATATCACCATATTTTATCATTTAATATCATAAATATAACAATTTCTTTTTAAAGTTAAAATAAGTAAAAAGTTAAAATTTGCAAAGAGAACATGAAAGTCAGCAGATGACCCCAAGAGGCTAGAAATGAAGAGATATTTTTAAAAGTTTAGTAACTCATAAATGCATATAAGGTATTGTTAACACTCCATAGAAGAAAAAGAAAGAAATTCAGACTTCTTCTTTGGTATGAAAGGAGGGCCAAAAAACTCTGCAGATTTTCCAGATTGGGGGGTGGGGCACTGTGCTCCTAAGACCTGCTATGTGGAAGGGAAATGTGTGTATATATGTGTTTAAATTTAGATAGGAGAGAGAGAGAGAGAGAGAGAGAGAGAGAGAGAGAGAGAGAGAGAGAGAGAGAGAGA
>NC_058134.1:51058730-51116315 GCF_016433145.1 Gracilinanus agilis | reverse complement strand
GAGAGAGAGAGAGAGAGAGAGAGAGAGAGAGAGAGAGAGAGAGAGAGAGAGAGAGAGAAAGAGAAAGAGAAAGAGAAAGAGAGAGAGAGAGATCAAATGATACCTTCTCTAGTGCAGGGAGGGGAAGGAGGATGAACGATACCTGGGAAATTTAATGTAATAAACAAATTTAAACTGTTAAAAAACAGAAGATAAAAATTTTACGTAGCTACCCATATATAGGGCTAGAGTTGATGAATCTTAGATTGAAAAAAGTTATGCTCTTCCTTTAGTACTCTTGATTCCATCTCCTTCCACTCTTCAGGAAGGCTGCATGGAGGAGAGATCTTAAGACATCCTTTTAGTCGAAAAGACAATACTCATTTGGTCAGAGATAGATAGTAATATAATGAAGGCGTAGAATTGGGAATGAATGAAAGTGAGGTTGGCATGGATTGAAAGGAGTGAATGGCATACTACCAATGAAAACAACAGACACCGTATTGTCTGTGTATTTTCCTAATGAATAAGTAGTATAGGCAAACTTTGAGAATATCAACTTTTATGCAAAGGATCATGGAAAGAAGACTGTTCATGACCACACAGGTTATATAGTAGAAAGAGCACTTGATTTGGAGTAAAAGGAGCTGAGTTCAGATCCTGATTTTGTCTGATATGAGTCTTTGGGCAAGTCACAAACCTCTCTTTTCCTCAATTTCTTTGTCTTCAAAATGAAGAGGTTATGCTAGATAACCCCTACAGTCCATTTCAACTCTATCGTGGGATGCACTAAAAAGATGCCTGGAACAGTGTCATGGGGAAATAGGTTGCCAGTGGAAACAAGCAGATTGCAAACAGGTTTATTACATTAACAGGTTTGCCTGTAGTAGACAAAGGAGCTGATAACATCCAACTCTTTTGTTTTCCATTTATTCCAGCTTTATTCTTCATGACTCACCTTCATCCACTCTGTAGACAAACCTCACCAGCCTTCTTGTTGTTACTTACTCATAACATTCCCTCGAGTGCCTCTTGCCCAGAATGCACTCACTCCCACTTAGCTGAGCCTCTAAAATCTCTAAATTCTTTAAAGGCTCATCTCAGTCAATAGCTCCTATAGAAGTCCTTTCTTAATTCTTCCTCCCCACCCTCTCCCCGCTCTCCCTTCTGGGGCTCCTTCTACCACCACTGTCTCCCTCCCTCCAAATTACATTGTATTCATCTTGTATTCACACATACATTGTTTCTCTAGATAGAATGGAAACTCCATGAAGGTGTGACTGGCAAATTTTTGTCTTTGCACACTAAATGCCTGCCATAGTAACTGGCACAGAATGCAAAATAAATGTTTGTTGAAAGATTGATTGAATTTGAGGCAAACATCATACTGGTCATAATGATTTATGCCATCAGAGAGGGTAAAAGTGGACTGATAACTAAAAGGGAATCTTGGTTAAGTCTTAATCCTGTTGAAGATTTATGGAGTTTAGGGGGACTCACCTTCTTGGGAATTTTGTGATTCATGCCAGTCATGTTGAAATTACAAAATAAAGATAAATCATGCTTTTGGTTCATTTCTGGGACTCAAAGAGGCTTTCCAAAACAAATCAATGAGCCAAGTCAGTGCTGAAAGCAAGCACAGGGGAGAATACACTTAACTTGAGACACCTGGCAGAGGTGAAAGTGAGGTGAAAGGGGAGGCAAGAACAAAGGCAAAGACAAGACTGGGCTATAATTAGTGATTGCTGTTGCCAGAAAGCCTCAGAGTAGGCCATGGCAAGGAGAAGGACCCCACAGTAGTCTTGCAAGACACTGGCCCCCCAGACTTAATACATTTTTAGACCTTTCTCTCAAGAGTTTGATAAGCAGAATATCTGAATCTCTTTTCACATCTTGAATAAGGCCACTGAAGAGAGGGAGAGAGAAAGAGAGAGAGACACAGAGCGTGAGACACAGAGATGGAGAAAGAGAGACAGAGAGAGAAAGATTGGTCATAGAGGCAGAAGATTCAGGGTCTGATCTTGTCACTAATACTTACCCTCATATAATCTTGGGTAAATCTCTCCAAGTTTTTAGGCTTTGCTTTTTTCTTCTATGAGAGAGAGAGAGAGAGAGAGAGAGAGAGAGAGAGAGAGAGAGAGAGATTGAGAGAGAAGAGAGAGAGATTGAGAGAGAAGAGAGAGAGATTGAGAGAGAAGAGAGAGAGATTGAGAGAGAAGAGAGGAGAGAGGAGAGAGAGATGGAATCTTACTACAATATCTCTGATGGGTAGTGAGATTACAGGAAAAACAGAATGTCTGCCAGGAAGACATAGGAAGTTCCAGAGAAGGGATATGGCAGAAAGAGATGTCTCTAAGGTAGAGACAGCCCTTCACCAGAAAGGCTACTTGGAAAAACCAATGGAATTTCTAAATCACAACTTTCATGCCTGTGTGTACATTTTAACATTTAACATTTGTTGTCAGCAACAGTCTTACTCAGATACTATTTTTCTTCCTTTTTATGAGGGTCATGGAGTCTCTCATTCTTTCTGCTCTTTTCAGTATTCCTAGAGGAGGGGTTTTTAATCTGGGGTCCCTGAGCTTATTTTTTTTAATTTAATATTTTGAAATAACATGATTGATTTCCTTCATAATCATATATTTTATTTTATGAATTTATAGACTTTCCAAAAGTGTTCACAAGCACCATCATACTGTAAAAGGGATCTATGACACACAAAAAAGGTTGAGAACTCTTTTCTTGGGTGAGGCTTTGGCCCTCAGACCAAATGTCCAGGACATTTACATTTGTTCAGAAACAGCTGATCAAGGAGGGGGTGGACTAGAACACTGCCCTGAGGGGATGCTGCTTTAAAATGATTCTTTCTATGAAACCAGGGTTCCAGGAGAGTTGTTTCCTGGCCTTACTGCCTATTGAACCTAACCCAGTTCTAAATCTTTTTCTCTTAGATGCCCCGTTCACATTGCCCACCTAGCTCTGTGGTTCACCAGGCTCTGACCTAGCTCCAGCTTTCTGTCTATCCATTTGGATCTCAGCATTGAGACTTATCTTCTTCTTCTCAGGTCTCCCTCTCCCAGACATCTTGTTTCCCTCCCATCCATTCTTAGTAAAACTCCATTCTTTTGGCCAACCTCAAAAGGCCAGACAAAGCAGGAATAAGGGAAGGGTGACAGGGCCTTTGTCCCAGGGTGGAAAATTTAGGAGCTGCTCCAGCAGGTCCAGTGCCACCTAAGAAGCTTAGAAACTTTTTGGTGTCTTGAGACATGTTCCTTTCTCTCCCCTTCCTTCCTTCCATCCTTCCTTCCTTCTTTCCATCATTTCTTCCTTCTTTCCATCATTCCTTCCTTCCTTTCTTCCTTCCCTCCTTCCTTCCATTCTTCCTTTCCTTCCTTCCTCTCTATTACCTTACATCTACCAGCACCAAGACTTTAAGGCAGATGTAAAAAATTACTACTTCCACTTTTTAGTAAGATAATCATGTTTTAACCCTCTAGCCAAATCAGTTAGTGTGTAGTTATTAAGGACTTATTCTATAACCCTGGGCCTGTGCTAAGCCCTAGACAAAGGGAAATACAAAGAAAGTCAGTCATAGTCTTGACTGAGAGAAGACTATAGGAGAAAAGAAGGCAAATAATTGCTTGGAGGATCAGTGGCCACAGATACTTATTAACTGTGTGGCTATGAGCAAGTCATTTAACCTCTGTGTGCCTCAGTTTCCTCAGCTATAAAATGGGGAAAATAAAAATTCCTGCTTCCCAGGGTTGTCGTGAAGATCCAGTGAAATAATATTTGTAAAGAGCTTAGCACGGTGTTTGGCACAGTCTGTGTTTTAAAAATTCTTGTTTTAAGGGGGCAGCTGGGTATCTCATGGATTGAGAGCCAGGCCTAGAGACGGGAGGTCCTAGGTTCAAATCTGGCCTCAGACACTTCCCAGCTGTGTGACTCTGGGCAAGTCACTTGACCCCCATTGCCTACCCTTGCCAATCTTCCACCTATAAGTCAATACACAGAAGTTAAGGGTTTAAAATTTTAAAAAAATTCTTGTTTTATTCCTTGATTTAGACATACAGAGTAGATAGAAGGTAATCTTAGAGGGACGAGACTAGTTAGGGGAGCATAAAAGGCCTTCTTCAGAAGGTAGGACTTAAACTAAATCTTGAAGGAAGTCAAGAAAACTAGGAGACAGAGGTGAGGATAGAGAGGCATGTGGGATAGCCAGAGCAAAGAGAGTTGGAAAGTGGAGTGTGAGAGAGAGCAATAAACCAGCCAGTTAAGCAGGGTTATAGACTGTACGAAGAAGGTTTAAGTCAGTCTGAGAAGGCCTGAAGGGGCCATATTAGGAAGGACTTTACATGCCAAATAGAGGCTTTTATATTGGATCTTGGAGATGATGGGCAGCCCTTAAAATGTATTAAATTCACATCCAGAGAAAGAACTGTGGGAGCAGAAACACAGAAGAAAAACAACTGCTTGATCACATGGCTCGATGGGGATATGATTGAGATGTAGACTCTTAAGTGATCACCCTAATGCAAATTTTAATAATATGGAAATAGGTCTTTATCAATGACACATGTAAAACCCAGTAGAATTGCTTGTTGGCTACCGGAGGGGGGTAGGAGGAGGAAAGGGAAAGAATATGAATCATATAACCATGGGAAAATATTCTAAATTGATTAAATAAACTTAAAAAAAAGAAAAAAATTATTAAATAGGGGCACGTTGCATGGCCAGAGCTGGCTTAAAAGAGATTTAGATTTTTTTCACTGTCTATCTCACCCCCATTCAGCTGACAAAGCATAAAAACTGAGCCTTTGATCATCTTCTCAGGAGGAGCCATATCTCCCACCAAAACAATGTACTCTGTTCCCCGTGATGACATTCTGTTATAAAAATGCAGTTATCCACATTCTCAAAGTCTGGATACCTTCTTATACAGATTGAGGTTTGTGGGCCCTGGAGTTCTTCCTTGGACTCTTTTAGGCATTTCAGGGGCTACCCACAATAATAGAGAGAAAGAAGTCGGAGCTTCCCAGGTTCATCTGGACTTCACTCTTAAAACCACTAAAGTAGTCTATAAATGGAAGCCTTTTCTGTGCTAGACCTATGAGAAGTCCTAATATCTAAGACCTTCAGTTGACTACCTCTAACCAAGGCCAAGATACACACTCCAAAAAACTAGCTAACTGGACAATAACAGGTTCTTCTGACAGTTGTGGATTATAGTAACACACGCTACTTTACCTGGCCATTTCATTTTCCAACACTGTTTATATTGGTGGGCCCACCTTAATGGCAATTAATTTGCCATGAATGGTAATTTATATTATTTATAATTTATAAATAATTTATAATATTTATAGTTTGGAATACAATTTATAATATTTATAATTAATGATGACATTTTACAATAATTAATGGCAAACTATTGGCATTGAACCCTTCATTTACTCCCATTAATTGTGAGTAGAAAGAAGATTATATAGACCAGTGGTTCCCAAACTTTTTTGGCCTACCGCCCCCTTTCCAGAAAAAAATATTACTTAGCGCCCCTGGAAATTATTATTTAAGAATTTAATAGCAATTAAAAGGAAAGATAAATGCACCTGTGGCCATCACCACCCCCCTAGATCACTGCAGCACCCACCAGGGGGCAGTGGCGCCCACTTTGGGAATCACTGATATAGACCAAGATATCCTAGAGTTGGGGATTGGAAGGTGATAGGACTATCTTATAGTCCCAATAGACTGAGAGGGCCCAAAGAGAAAACATGGACTAGTATCCAACTTCCCATGGCTTAGAGTGGAAGCTTCCTCTCAATGATCATTCAATGGTCCATAGCCTTGACTTGACTGGAGGTGGTACATCTAGGCCTATAGCCCTGTAACTTTAGCTGAGCTAAGAGGGGCCAGAGCTAACACACTACAGCCATCAAAGCATTCTGTCTCAGGATGACTCCTTGCTTAAGAAAAATGGATGTTTTCATGTTTCTTGGCCCATTCCCCAATCCCTCCCAATCCATGATGTTTATATGACCTTGCTTCCAATGGCTATCCCCAGGGTTTGGACCTGTCATTACTAAAATCTCTCCTATGTGAACTCCTGGCTTCCTGTTTCTCCATTTAGTTCTCAGTTTGATCCTTCTCATTCCCAACATGCTCTTTTCCTTGGGGCCCACTAATTTCCTTCAATCACCATCCTCTATTGGCCCCTTCCTCTTCCCTTACTGCACCCACACATGTGTGTGATGTTCTCAGCGTAGGCCATATGTTGGTGAAAGGAATTTTCTCCCTCACCAGCTCTAGTCTGATTTCATTCACATATACACACATCAGACTAGCTTGTTATAAGAGAAAACAGTAATTATCACATTATAGTCTGAATGTGATTCTGTTATCTCATTGTTCTCTTGAAATGATCTAATGTCACCACCATGTACCAAGCCTCTCTGTAGATCACTGCTGGCACAGGCAGTTTGGAATGAATTGTTAGAAGGAATTAATAAGGATGCCTTCTTTAAAGGCCAATTAACATTTCCAAGTAACTGGTGGTCCTGGTACTCCAAGGCAATCAGAAATGAAACGGTCCACTTTGCAAGGTAGTTTCTCATCAATAGAAACCTTTCAATGGAGACTAATTGGCCACTTGTCAGGTAATTACGGAATGGTGGTCCTGTTCAGCCATAGTTGAACTAGAGTACCCCTGGGCTAGAGGAGAGAGAACAGAGGAATTGTGACAGAATCTCAGAGTAGGAAGATACCTCCTGAGAGGTCATTTAGTCCAGTCCATACCAGAAAAAAATGTACCCCTCAAACGGTCATTTGCTGAAAGACTTCTAGTGAAGAAGAATTCTTGTCTCCCAAGATGGTCTGTGCTACTTTGGAAGGATGCTAACTATTAGGAAATTCACCATCTCTGGGATTCTGTGACTTAACATGGCAGAGAATCCTTTTTTTGTCTTTTTTTTCCCTCTCTTTCCACTTTGTTCCATCTGTTAAGATTGTCGGATAATACATGACATCAAATGATAAGTGCATTAGAGGGATATCCAACTAAATGCTATATAATGTACAAGGAAGAAGGTTACTGAAGATTTCAATGTCATGACCAGAGCTAAACATAAGAAAGGTGATGTAGTGATATTTGTTGCTATTCAGTCATATCTGACTGACTTTGTGAGACCATGAACAATGGAGTTTTCTTAGCAAAGATGGTTTTGCTAAATGGTTTGTCATTTTCTCTTTCAGTGGATTAAGTCAAATAGAGATTAAGTGACTTGTCCAGGGTCACACAGCTAGTAAGTGTTTGAGGCCATATTTGAATTCAGATCTTCCTGACCAGGCTGTATCCAACTATCTAGCTGCCTTCCAGTGATGGTAGATAGGAAGGACCAAAGAATAAAGGGTAGAACGCCTTTTCAGAGGTTACTACTAATACTTTAAGTAGTTGTTAATGAGGACCATGGAAAAAGAGTAGATAAAATATGACAAATATTGGGGAGTGGGTTGGTGGGTTCATAGAGTGAACAAGACTTGATAACTGACAGAATATAAAAGGACAGAGAAATAGAAAAGTCAACGTTAATCTCAAAATCTTGACCACAGGAGTCAGACTAAACCATCGTGCCACAAACAGAGTGAGGTTAGAAAAAGGATCGAGCCTAGGACAAAATGCAAAAAGCCTAAATGCTAAGAGACTCAAGGTTCAGGGGCTGGTGAAATATCCAAGAAGAGATGTCAAGTAGGTTGACTAATTAAGCAAATAACAGTTTAAATTAAAAGCTTGAATTATAATGACTTTTTAAAAGAAATTCAATTTCATTTAATTCAAATGGATATAGGTGATACAGATTATCTTCTTTTAAAAAGTATTGCCAAGTAGTGATCTGGGAGGAATGAAGGGAGGAAGTGGGACGTATAATTAACAGCATCCTCTTATATAAAAGTGATGATTATGCTCAAAGCCTTAAAAAGCAGTTTAGTCTCTTAAATAGATCGGCACCATTTTGCATGCAAAGGTGAGCCTCAGCCCTGGTTTCAACTTTTAAGAAAAAGCGTCAAAAACTTTCTGGGAGAATTTAGGTGCTATCGGCAGAGATTGGCATTACTAGGCATTAGTAGGAAAGTGACCGTTTCCAGGGCTTTACCCTAAACAGAGATAACAAACCGATTTGCTGTAGGTTCTAAAACATAATACATTGGTGACAGAACGGTAACTGGACTGGGGAGAGGGGGAGGAATCACATGGAATGGTCCTACTTCATTGGAAGGCAATTAAAAAGCAACAACTGATGACAGGTAATCCCGCACCTCCAGCGTCCATTGGTGGACCATTTTCTGCATGGCAGTGCTTCACCGACTACAGTTATCGAACACAAACTGTGACGTACGAGAAGAATCTGAGTTAAATTTGTAAAACATCATGTCAGACCCTTTATAGTCCCCGTATCCCCTGGTGATCCAAGGTTGGGGTCTGAAAAATAGAAGAGAACAGAAGAGAGGAAGCAGACACCAACTTGCCACCGATACATGTAGAGTGAAGAACATATTTTTGTTTAAAAGAAAGACAGCTGAGAAACAGTCATTTGATCCCTGCTGCTTGAGGGACAGTAGGGAAAGAAAGGTATTTTTGTGATCACTCTTCAGTGATCCCTCTGCGGCTTGGTTCCTACAGTCACAACAAAAACCTAGACTATAATAATAACATTGCGATAGACCAGAGAGATGTTGCAAGCATTATGCGCAGTTGTACCTAACGTTCCCATTCCTTTTGATTACTTCCAGACCCGTGACATTTAGATTGCTACATATTTTATCTAACCTCAAAGAATTCCCCTAGCAAATTGCACACATCTAATAATTATGTGATGACAGAGAGAGAAGCATTGAAGAATGGCGACCCGTTGATTTTGTTTAGCCTTCTTTCAACATGGATATATGGTAGGGGTTGAGAAAACACTGGTGTGAAAGTCAGGAGATCTGAATTCAAGTTCTTCTTCCTACCCTTTTCTCTTGGGGTTACTTTAAATAAATCACCCCTATGGGCTTTAGTTTTATCATTTGTAAAATGAAAGGGTTGGACCAGAGCATCCCTACTGCCCTTTTCAGTTATGAAGTTTTATGGTTTTTGAGCCCTTTCAGAAGAGACAGGTTATCACTGAATTCTACCTTCTTTGGAGAATTATTAAGAAAACCTCATTAAAAAGGCTCACCAACCTTCCTCAACATAGCAGTTGCTTTTAAAGCTCAAACACTGCTAATCAAACTTCTGTGTCAATAGGAAATAAACGTTTCATGTTTCTGTGATTAAAGACCAGGAGGTGGAAATTTGAGAACTTTTCCATAATTACAACTAAGTCATACCTGGTTTGTTTGTTTTTTTTTTTGTTTGTTTGTTTTGTTTTTAAAGATTCATCAGTTAAATTCAGCAGATGTTCAGGGCCCATTTGTAGAATAACAAATAATTGGCAATATCTTCCAAACTTAAAGGTGGCAAATGAGATATGAAAAGATTATTATCCTTATTTTCTAGATGAGGAAATTGAAATTTAGACAGGTGAATTTACTTGCCCAAGATCACACAGCTATTAAGTTGTCAGAGCTAGGCATTGAAGAACTCCTAATTTCAAATCCAGGGTTCAATATTGAAATATCTTGGCTAGATGAGGGTCAGTATTTTTTTCTTTAACATTTTTCCTTTTTTTTTTCAACTCCTACTTTCTGTCCTAGTAGAGCAAGAGGTAAGCAAATAGGATTAAGTGACTTGCCCATGTTCACACAGCTAAGAAGTATCTCTGGTCAAATTTGAACCCAGATCCTCTTGACTGCAGACCTGCCTCTCTATCCAGTGTACCACTTAATTGCCCCTTCTTTAACTTTTTCTAGAGCATACCTCTTTAGAATTGAATTTTCTTTCCAAAGTAATTGATACCGTATCA
The DNA here is from genome assembly GCF_016433145.1 of Gracilinanus agilis. Lineage (NCBI taxonomy): Eukaryota > Metazoa > Chordata > Mammalia > Didelphimorphia > Didelphidae > Gracilinanus > Gracilinanus agilis. The sequence goes on along the minus strand of NC_058134.1, from coordinate 51,106,395 downwards.
CTAACCTACCTACTCCTGCACACAGCTAGGATATTTAAATTAAACAACTTTAATAGGCAATTTAGCTATTTGTTGCCCTCCTGTTTTCATGCAAAACTTCATTTTATAATATAACACAGACTCTGTAATTTTAAAATTAGTTTTCAAAGAAAGTCTTGATGAGAGAACAAGAATTCAGGGAGACTCTTTTGATTCTACTAGTTATGTTTGTGGGGCTTTCCTTCCCCCATTCCAGTTTCCATATCTTCACATTGTAAATAGACTGTTTGGATTACGCTTGCTTTCATTTCTAAGCTGGCAGTAGGCTATGAGAGCCTTACATATAAATATTTGAATATAGATTTATATTTCAGAAAATGCAACCTGAGATTGCCAAATAGATATTTTCTCAAAAGGTTAACTGATTTTTCCACCCAAATCTTCAGAAAGGAAATTTGTTTAGTAGCTTGAGATTGCTTGTGGGACAGCCCATGTGTGTCTGTAATGAAAGCTGGAATCTCATCCCAGCGGACCTGACCTAGTTGAGTATAAGTACACCATTGAGGTGCAACTCACTTCAGAATTAATAAAATTAACAAAGAAATAGGATGTCCTGGTGCAGATTTGAAGTCAGAGATGCCCTTCCATTCATAAGAAAAGAAAGAGCAGGCTGCTTCGGGCTGCCCTACTGATTGATGCCCATTTTGAACTGAACTGAAAATGATTTGCAAGAGAGAATTAGCTTGTTTGTACGTTAGAAGAATTTAAAAAAAACAAATGGAAAATAAACCCAGGTGTCACCATGATAAAGATCTTATATAGTGGACAGACAGGCAGAGAGACAGACAGACAGAAAGACAGACAGCAGATAGATAGATAGATAGNGACAGACAGATGATGGATAGATGGATGGATGCTGGGTGGATGAATATAGATAGACAGATAGATAGATAGATAGATAGATAGATAGATAGATAGATAGATAGACAGACAGACAGACAGACAGACAGACAGACAGGTGGACAGGGAGACAGACAGACAGATAGATAGAAGATAGATAGATAGATAGATAGATAGATAGATAGATAGATAGATTAGATAGACACGTTATCAAAAGACTTTCAGAATTTAGCTTTTTTCATTTGTAACGTCTCTGAGAATATACTAGTATTTGGGAATGCCTCAAAAATAGAAAATAGAGGTCTCTGCTAACCCTCATAGTACAAAGTACCCTGACCATATAATGATTCTACCTTATTGTCTCTATTAATGCACCTTAGCCTGAGACTGAAATGACCTTGAAAATGAATAGGACTGTTTAGTTCCTGGCCTACTTAGCTATTCCAGCCAACTTTTTTTAAAACTCTTACCTTCTATCTTAGAATCAATACCGTGTATTGCTTCCAAGACAGAAGAGAGGTGAGGGCTAGGCAATGGGGCTTAAGTTATAGTCACATAGCTAGAAAGTGTCTGAGACCACATTTGAACCCAGGACCTCCTGTCTCCAGGCCTGGCTTTCAATTCACTGAGCCACCTAACTGCCTCCGGCCCCAGCCAATTTTTTAAAACTATTTTAATACTGGACTTAATCATCAAGTAATAAAAACATTCCAATATATAATGAACAAAAAAAGGAAATATATAAAAAATTGTAAGCTTCTTTTATATAGTTTTTTTTAAAGCATACATTAAATTTTACAAGGTAATAACAAAATTGCCCTATTTATATTCCCTTTTCAGTTCCTTTTTGTTTTCATATAAAAATAATCATTCATTCATGTTCGGTGATTTTTTTTAGATTTCTTTTACATCCCACTAACTCATTCTCCATCCCATAAGATCCATCAGTTGTAACAAATCCAGTCATGCAAAACAAATCAACCCAGACTGGCCATGTCTGAAAATGCCTATGTCTCATTCACTCCTCATAGTCCATCACTTCTGTGCTAAGAGGCAGTAGAACATCCCTCATCATCGTATTTCTAAAATCCATATTGGTGACTGCATTAATGAGAGCTCTGGAGTCTTTCCAGATTTGTTTTCCTTTATGTCTTTGTGGTCATCAAGGAAATTATTGAAGGTGCTAAATATCGAATGAGGCTACTTTTCTGTAGGTACTGACCTGGGACTCAAATCCAAGTGTTCATTTCACCCATAAGAAAGCCCAGAGAGAAGAATAGATTTCAGTCATTGCTTATTTAAGTTAAATTGTGAACAGTGATCAGAAAGAATGAGGCTGAAAATGCATCCTTTGGGCAATATAACTAACCTCAAGTTTCATGGATTTAACAGTAATTCTCTAGAATAAAGTTCTTTTCCCTATTATTTCCTTTTAGCCATGATATTACTCTTCTGGGTAGACTCAAAGATCATAGAACTTTAGAGCTGGAAGGGAAAATTGGACTAAGAATTCCCTAGAAGTTTTACTTGGTTGCAAAACCAGCCAAATCATACATGAGGAGGCACAAAACAAGTTCTGTGTGACTCGCCTTGTGTCTATAGCAAAAAAAGACTTTCCTTATTGACTCTGAGTCTTGGTTTTCTTCTGCAATGGCCCATCTTGACTAGAGTCCAATCCAACTGAATTCAATGGGCAGGTACTAAATACCTTTTATTACCAGACACTGCTAGACACTGAAGAAATGGACTCCCTGCCCTCCAGGAGTTTTCTACTCGGAGAATAAAACAATCATTGCCAATTAATATGACATATATACAAAATAAATACAGAACAATGGGCAAGTGAGGGAAATGTTAACAGAGGAATCAGGAAAGGCATCTTGTAGGAGATGGTACACAGAGGACCATGCTAAGATTCTTGGTAGATCTTGCATTTTTCACTGATTCAACAAAAACTAAGCATCTATGATGTTCAAGGAATGGGTTGCCAAAGATACAAAGTTAAATAAAATGTAGTTATTATTTACTTTTCTGAAGAATAATAAATACTAACATCAAAACATAATTTATATTCACATTTTTATGTTCATGACGTGTTTCTACATCATTCTGTGAAGCAGGGAATGCTTGTGTTATTATCCCTCCTTTAGAGATGAGAAAAGTGAATCATAGAGAAGACAATGACTTGCCCAGGTCACAGAGTTCTTAAATGTCAGGAATAGTACTCGAATCCATATCTCCCGATATGAAATCCAGTGCTTCTGCCAGAATAGCCTGCTGCCTCTTACCTATACTGTGCTTCTCATCTATAGAATTGTTTAGTTTTCAGTCTTGCCTGACTCAGCATGACCCCATTTGGGGTTTTCTTGGCAAAGATACTGAAGTGGTTTTCTGTTTCCTTCTCTAGCTCATTTTTCCAGGTGAGGAAACTGAGGCAAACAATTAAGTGACTTACCCAGGGTCCCACAGTTAGTAAATATCTGGAGCCAGATTTGAATTCACAGAGTCTTCCTGACTCCAGGCTCAGCACTTTGTCCACCGAACCACCTAGATTCCCCTCCTTTATAAAAAAATCTTCACATTTTCTCTCTGTTAAAAAGATGGTGGAAGCTCCCCATGCCTCTTTCTGTAGCATCGGGATGCCTTTTCCCATTCATGCTAACAAAGTTCAGATTCATGTGGGTAATTGCAAATTTGGAATCCTGGACGCATCTTTCTGTTCTCTCCCCTTGAAGACACATCCCCTGCCATAACTGCCATGGTCCTGTTCACATGAGAACAAATACTCTGTTGATTTTTCTAATGGAGACAGGATAATTGCTCTAATGTGCTGCGAGTCTTAATGCCATGTTTCACATGAGCAATTATCTGAATGATTATTAATTACTTGAGCAGAAAAGACTGATCTGTGGGCTTTGCATTCCAGGAGACAGAATAGATTGTGTGATTTTATTTTGGCATCTGAGGGAGGCTTCAAGTACCTAATAATGGAATCCTAGCAAATGCTTACGTGACTATTTTCTCATAGGCATATCAGGCATTGTGCTGAAGTACTAAAAAGAAAAAAAAGGGGGGGATGTACTTATGGTTTTGTTTTTTAAAAGTGCTGTTGTCTGATTTGTTGGATAAAATCTCTAATAAAGATCTCATAAATAGTGTGGCTATTAAAGCTTAAAACTGCACTCTGGATTTTGAGATACTCCACATATCCATCAGAAAACTAAAGTAAGCATCTCTTGTGTCTACTAGGAATTACTTACCTAGAAATTGTCCTAGGAAGACAAAAATAAATATAGAACAGTATAGATAGCCTCAGGGAATGTCCATTCTATCAGAAGAAACAATTCCTACATCTATAAGAAAATGCATACCGTGTACAAGGTAAAAGAGTAAGAAAAAAGTTTGGGAGGAGTTGGCATTTGAGCTGAGCTGAGGAGGGCTTTTCCTCTAGAATGGGCCACGGGGAGGTCACAGTTCCTGACCACATAAGAGTCGATTGATTGTTTAATTAATAATGTTGATTGATTGTTCAGTGGAAATCTTTTTTTTCCTCATAAATGGATAGAATTAACAACCTACAACATGAACTCCCTAAGATGTTTTTAAGTGAAAATCAGAGAGGCAGAAATGTGTGGTGTATGTTGGAGAATTTGGAATCAAGAAATACAAGATTCAAATATGGAAATAGGTATCAAGTGATAACATTTGTACAACACAGTAGAATTGCTCGATTGCTTTGGGAGAAGGGAAGGAAAGAAAAGAAATCATGGAAACATGGAAACATGTTTTTTTAATTTTTTTAAAAAGTATAAGATTCAAATCATCACTCTCTCCATCACAATGTGTGTCCCTGGACAAATTCACTTGACTGTCTGGGTTTCCTTCCCCACCCCACCCACCAGCTATAAAATAATAATAAGAAGAAGAATCACAAGGATTTATATAGATTTTTATGTTTTATGAAGTGCTTTATATTTTATTTTTAAAACACTTTCTGTTTTAGAATTCATTAAATTTTTTTAATTTTTAAAACTCTTACCTTCTGCCACAATCAGTATTAAGTATCAGTTCTAAGACTGAAGAGAGGTAAGGGCTAGGCAAACCGGGTTGAGTGACTTGCCCACGATCCCACAGTTATACAAGTGTCCTTTCCAAACATTCTCATTTTGTCCTATTAACAAACCTGCAAAGAGAGGTTTGTTATCAGGACAAAATGAGAAGTGGGTTCTATTTTTAGCCCCATTTTTAGAAAGGAGGAAACCAAGGCAGACCATAGTTAAAGTATAGTAAATATGAGATGAAATCTGAACTCAGGACTTCCTGACTTCAAGCCCAATGTTTGACTGTCCTGCCTAACTGCTTTCACCAATAACAATTGTGAAGAAAATTCCCTTGACAGAAAAAGTCACTTAAGAGCCAGATAAATACAGACTTCTTTGGACCAGACCTCGAAGTACCCTTCCAGCACCTAATCAGAATGTCATGATCAACAAATGACCTTTTTCCTGCAATCTCATTCTCAATAGAAAATTGTATTAAAGAAAGCAAGCAGAGTTATCCTATCACTGACCCCAAAGAGGGTTCAGAGTTCTAAAAAAGCCTCCACCAAAGGGTCTACAAACTAGAAATGCTAAGGTCCCACCAAGACCTTCATCTGTACTGCAGACGAAAATGACATTCTCCGGCAGTAGAAATGGAAGCCTTCTAAAACCGTGTTCTCCTTTCCCTTTCTAATAGAAACAAAGACTTTTCAAGGAGCTCACATTTTATTAAAGAAAAAAACCAAACAGTAAAATATTTGCTCATTTTATCATTTAGAGAAATCATACATTCAAGCACAGGGGACAATGTGTTAAAATAGACTGAGTGCCAGGCTTAGAGTCACAAGTCAGTTTGAATCCTGTTTCTTATATGATCCTCGATGACTTATCCTTATTGCCTTGGTATTCCCCTCTGTAAAATGGAGGTAATAAGCACTGTGGCGCTTACTTCATAGAGTTGTAGTATCAAATGACAACTTATATAAATGGCTTTGCTTTTATTGCTATTTGTAATAAATTAATGTTGTAAAAGTATTATTTTATAGTCCAAATTACAATATATCATGATAAGTCATGATATATAATATTCTGTAAATTATATATCATATGTATCTCATATATAACATTGTATATAAATATATGGTATTTATATACATGCATACATACATAATATAATATATATACATAATACATATATAATATAAAATATATAATATATAATAAATTATTTAAATTATAATGAAATATAATTTATAAATATATGATATATTATTGCTAATGCTTATCTTTATATTATAAAGTATATATTATGATACATAATATATGTCATATATCATACACTATATTGTATCCTGTGTATGACATATAAATAATAAATAAAATTTTAAAATCATATTATGATAAAATATGGTTGATAAATATATAAATTATTGCTAATACATATCTTCATATTATAAATTATATATTATGATACATAATATGCATTCTATATCATGCAACATATTAAATGTTATATATAATATATAAATAATAAATTGTTAAAATTATTTTTGATAAAATATGATTGACAAATACTAAATTATTGCTAATGCACAGCTTTATATTATAAATTATATATTATGGTATATAAAATATATCATAATATAATATATGTTATATATAATACAATGTATTATGTGTTATACATAATATATAACTAATAAATAAATTACTAGAATTATATTATAATAAATATTATTGATAAATATATAATAAATTATTGCTGATATTCTTTTCATATGAGCCTTGCCATGTGAGGTTAGGAATGAGACTTGGGACCACTCTTATAAAGAACTTAGAATAAGGACAATTTCTCTATTTATACATATGGATTCTCTGCCTGGCAGTTGTTTTCTAGGGGATCCCTATTATATATATATATATATATATACATATATATATATATCAGAGACAGGCTTTGTTCATTTTTAATATACTGAGGATACCTCTTTCCCAGGTAAGACCACAGGAGAATTAACTTAGAGGAATTGAAAGTAACCTTGGAGATCATCTCTCATGTTATAGATGGGGAAACTGAGGCCCATAAAAGGGAAGTGATTTACTTGCCTTTTTCTCTCAGAGAGTTCTTATGAAAAAAGTTAATTTTCCTGACAACCTTAAATTAGGTATTATTATTCTTCTTTTTTTCCCTCAAGTAAACCTAGAAATTTTCGTTAAGTGAATGGTCAAGAAAATAAAATCAGATCTAAACCCCAGGTCAGTATTCTTTCCATATAGACCAACATGGGCCATGTTTTCCTTCATCATTGTCTCTTTGGTATTCAATAATGACGAAGGACTGAATGAAGCCACCACCAGTGCCTGTTTCCTAAAGACATTCATTGTGCTTGTACAGAGTCAATACCTATTTGTAGATCATAAATCCATCAAATTAAAGACAACATGGAATTCTGTGTTTTACTGGGATCTGCCCCCCATATGTCCGTCTTCCTTACGCTCTCTTTGAATGGAACACAGTCAAATCTATTGTACAGCTTTCCGGCGTGATAGTGCTTTGATAGACACCGAGTGACCTAATATACACACTCCAGTGTACTCTAATCTGTGGTCTCCCAGCTCCCACTCGGCAGGAATCCTGAGATGTTGATGGAACCCCATGATTTAGCAGAGCAGCTGGTGTGCCCTCCGACCCCTCACAATGGTTCTGACAGCTGCTTGCCATGTGCAGCAGGAACCTCACAGGCTGAAATCCCAGTTGGAAAGTGGAGGTTTGGGGAATAACAGGGAAGTCTGAGCTTGCTACTACTTTTAAAATAAACATTTTTTTTCAATGCAGAGTTTTCCATAGAGAAACTCTATTGAAGAGAAACCTTTCAGTCCAATGTCTGAAATAAGCATAAATGGATAAAAATGCCTTCTTCCTTTAGGAAGTAGAATAAAAACAGTGATGATGATGAAGAAGAAGAAGAAGAAGAAGAAGATAGGGGCAAGCAAGGTGCCTCAGTGTTAGAGACCCAGGTGGAAATGGAAGTTCCTGGGTTCAAATCTATCCAAAGATACTTCCTAGCTGTGTGAGACTGGNGAAGAAGAAGAAGAAGAAGAAGAAGAAGAAGAAGAAGAAGAAGAAGAAGAAGAAGAAGAAGAAGAAGAAGAAGAAGAAGAAGAAGAAGAAGAAGAAGAAGAAGAAGAAGAAGAAGAAGAAGAAGAAGAAGAAGAAGAAGAAGATGATGATGATGATGATGATGATGATGATGATGAAATAATCCTCCTAGCATTCACACCAATTTGATTTTCCTGTTCCTTATATAGATTTAACTTATTTCTCAATGCCCAGGATTTTTTACTTGGGAGGGAAAAAAAACCACACCAAGCTTAATCGGTGTAGTGTTCTAGCAATTCCTTGGCTGGCTACAAAACTCTGTTTCTATTTCAAAATTTAATCCACGCTTCCTTTCCTCTTTTATCAGACTTTCCTCCAGGTAGAGAAGAATGGAAGGAAGCATTTAAGTCATAACCATATCCCAAATATAAAGTTGGCTTAAAAAAAATCCCTATTATAGACCCAAATGCCGGGCTGCATTGTGCTTAGAATTCATTCTCTGAACATCGAGTTCCCGGAGTTATCATTGCTAATGTTTTCCTGCTGAGCTGCCATCATCTTTTGTCTAGCTGTCATGGTATTAAATTGATAGACCTTCCACATTTGGATAGAGGTCATTTTTCTCTTGCCTTCTCACATCGCTTACACCGAGCAGGTTAACTGCTTGAGGGCTTTTATCTTGATAAATGTTTCACCACCACTTTTGCTCTGCCATGACATGAGCTATTCCTTAGAGGTCAAATACAGTGGGATTAGGGATGCTATATTAATGATATTTCCTGTGTTATCTGCTGCTCAAATGCAGATACTATGAATTGCTGAAATTAATGAGGAATAGACTATCATTTCCCAGAAATCTGGGCTTTTTTCCTGTCTTTATAAAGCTTATTATTATTATTATTATTATTATTATTTTGAGCCATTTCCTTCTATCTTAGTATCATCTCTTAGAAAAGCAAGAGCTAGGCAATTGTGATTAAGTGACTTGCCTAGGGTCATATAACTAGGAAGAGTCTGAAGCCAGATTTGAACCCAGGTTCTACTGACACCTGGCCTGGCACTCTCTCCACTGTTCTACCTGGCTGCCCCCAAAGCTTATTATTATTATTCCAGTATTATAAAGTGTGTCATGATAGAATCCAAAAAATATTTGATAGAAGCAAATATAGATAGATAGATAGATAGATAGATAGATAGATAGATAGATACAATCAGATACATTTTGCAAATGGCCATAAAAATCTCAAAAGCCATCTTTGGTATCCTTTTAGAAAAAAAGGAATTTTTTTCTTTTAAGAAATGCTTGAAGGGGCAAATAGGTGGCTCAATAGATTGAGAACCAGACCTAGAGATGGGAGGTCCAGGATTCGAATCCAAAGCAAGTCACTTAATGTCAATTGTTTATCTTTTACCGCTCTTCCACCTTGGAATCAATACACCATATTGATTCAAAGATGAAAAGTAAGAGTTGAAAAAAAATGCTTGAAAAGATTGACTGACTAGTCATTTTCTTCTATTTCCATTACCTGTCAGGCCTCTCCAGAAGAGAAGTTATATACCAAAGATCAAACAATCTTAGTTGTCTCCACTGTCTAAGACACTTAGAATCCAAAAGAAGTTTTTAAAAATCCAGGAAGTGACAACCAGAGTTCACACAGTACCCCTACCCCACCTTCCACACTACCAGCAGCAAAGCTGTACTAGGAGATCCAAGGATGTGACAAATGCTTACATCAAAACCCACTCTTGCACCCCCAGACTCCCTTCCCTTTCCAGTGCCATGGAGACCCTCACATCTCAATAACCCCCTTGGCAGTATCTCTTCAGGAGCAAAAGCTTATTGGGGGCAGCAACCCATTAGCACTGGTGCTGCAAAGCTCTGAACTGCCACTAACAGAGAAAACAGGCACTTTTTTCCAAATCCAGCCTCAAAAATATAAAGGGATTGTAGTCCCTTCCCAGTTTCATTCCACCCTGCTAATGCCTTCCCTCTAAGATACTACTTTACATTTACCCCATATACATCTTGGATGTACAGGTTTTTGCATTCTATCTCCTCCAGTAGAATGCAAATTTATTGAGGGCAGGGAATGTGTTTTCCCCTTTTATATCTACATAGTATAGAACAATCCCTTATTAAATGCTTTTTTTAATTGACTGATTACCAATAAGATTATGGACCCACTATTTATTCTCCCATTTACTCAGCTCCTCTAGAAAATGTAAGGAGATGACCAGTGAGGTCCTTTCTAGCACTAAACCTATAATTCTATGACAATACACTGGCTTCCATTTTTAAAATATAAGACCTCGATCGTACCTGAAGATCTCACCTATTATTTGGGCTAAAGAAGACAATACAGAGTCTTAAGGAACTCTTCAAAAAAGACAAGTTAAAGGAAATGGAATGTAGTCGTTCTATTAAAAAGTATACTTTTTTTTTATACTCTATGTGAGACATATGGACAGAGTATTAGAATTGAAATGGGATCTCAGAAGCCATTTAATGCATCCTATGCAAAAACAGGACTCCTGACTATAACTTTCCTGGAAATTTATCATCCAACCTCTACTTTATGACCTCAAATGAAGAAGGACCCACTACCTCCAAAAGTAACCCTCTCACTTCTGTCAAGCCTAAATCTTCCTCTGATTTTGGCTTTAATTGCATGGTTAGATAAATGACCATCACTGTAATTTGGGGGAAGAAACAATCATTAAGAGATGGTATAATCAGGGAAGGCTTCGAGGAAGACCTGGGACTTGAACTGGGCTTTGAAGGGAGTTTAGGGAGTTTAGAACTCTCTTCAAAAAAGGAGCCCAATGCACTCCAGCTGAGGATTTAGTTGTTGTTCGGTCATTTCAGTCATATCCAACTCTTCATGACCCCAACTGAGGTTTTCTTGAGGAAGATATTGGAATGGTTTGCCATTTCCTTCTCCAATTCATTCTACAGATGAAGAAACTGAAGAGTTTCCCTGATTCCCAGCTCAACACTCTATCCAGGGTGCTACTGAGCTGCTCTGAGGATTTAGTGGGTGGAGGTAAAGGTGTAGAAAAATATTAGGCTTATATAACATTTGAGACTTTGAAAGTCAAACTATGGAGTTTAGACTTTTTATATTTTACATTTATATTTGTTATTATATTTTATAAAGCACTGTGGATGGTTTTGATTAGGAAAAGTGAGAACTCAGCCTTAGAAACCTCAAAAATATGGAATTCATACCTTAGTCCTTCTCACTCCCTCAGTCCACTTGTATCCCATAACTGTGCCACTAGGGTAGCTAGGTGGTTCAGTGAATAGATCTCTGAGCCCAGAGTGAGAAAGTTTCCTCTTCCTGAGTTCAAATCTAGCCTCAGATACTTGCTAGCTGTATGACCTTGGGCAAGTCACAAGCCTATTTTCCTCAATTTCTTCACCTATAAACTGAGCCAGAGAAATAAATGGCAAACCATTCTAGCATTTTTGTCAAGAAAACCCTAAATAGGGTCATGAAGAGTTGGATACAACTGAAAATGAATGGACAAAGTGACAACAAACCCAAGACTTGCCCTTGGCCCAGTTTAAATTTTTATTTCTTATTTTTATTTTCTCTTTTAAAAAAAAAACTTTAAAAAAATTTTAAACCCACAGGGTATACCAGATCCTTTTCATTTTTATTTTCTCTCATTTAAAAAATTAAAATAAATAAAATAAAACCATGGGGGATAGCAGGTCTTTTTTATTTTTATTTTCACTGGTTTAAAAAAATGGAAAAAAAAACTAAAAAAAAAAAACCACCATGAGTTATACTAGGTTCTTTTTATTTTTATTTTTCCTTGATTAAAATAATGAAAAACTTTTTAAAAATGAGTTATACTAGGTCCTTTTTATTTTTATTTTCTCTGGTTTAAAAAAATGAAAATCTTAAAAAAAAAAAAAAAAAGAACATTAGCTAGAAAGTCATTTAATCACTAGAGTGGATTACCAAAGGAATACATAAAACCAACTTTCTCAAAGACCTCTAAAAATGAGGCATGCCCTGCTCTTCTGAGAGTAAACTGGGTATATTATAACTACTGGGCAGGAAGTTCTTTAGGTATGCCCTGGCTACTCATCCGCCCTGCTCCTAGTTCTATTTTCTATTGACTGTAGAATAAATCTGGTTCTTGAAAAGAAATAACAGCTGCCATGGAAACTGGGAAGAAATGAGAATAAAAGCCTGGTATTAGGTATGAAGTTTTTGATGTGTGATATGAATTTATTGAAGACTTGGGCCATTGTTTCCATGACCAATAGAAATGTCTGATTGGTGTCTAGTTATGGTCATTTCCTCTGTTACCTTGCCATTTCCTCTCATCTCTAATATCTCTCTTTTTTTTTCTATTCAGAGCCTTACCAAACCTAAATTCACATTGAGAGAGTAATCAGAGGGCCAGTAATTAACTGTTTTCATTTTTCATAACTTTTAGACTAGATCATACTGCTTTGAAAAAAGTTCAGGAATAAATTGTGCCCTCAAAGGGGAAAGCATGGGCTCTCATTACTTGAGCAGAATCTGGGCTTTCCTAGATACAGAGGTTTACATCTAACAAGTAAACACCAGCTTTGAGATTCACACTGCAAAGCTAGATGCTCTGCTAACTTCTAAGAGGATTTAATCAAGCTACAGGATATATGATTCAAAGCAAAAAAATGTAATTAAGAAAAATCCCTTTTCAGTAAGGAAGGAGCAGATTGTTTCCATTAATTTTATGAGGAATTTTGTTTTCATTGGCTAAAGCTTAACCCTGTGAGGGGAGAAGGGTTTAATGGAATAACTCAGAGTTTTATGTCACAAATAATGAGCATTCTACTAACATCCCAACCAGATTGGCTCTATGTAACTTAATAATACATAAAGATGTTTTAAAAATGCCCCCAATGGATTTGTGGTCTCATTACTGTAGCTATTTCCTACAAGCAAAAAGCTGTTAAGAATCTAAGGCAAGATTTGAACCCAGATCTTCCAGATACCATGTCCAATATAAAGAATGTCATTTAAAAAAACCCAACTGACAGTATAACTGGGGGGGGGGGGGGAGATAGTCCAGCCCTATAGAGAGAGCAGGGAATGATCAGTGGATAGCTCACTAGTATTCATATAGCCAGGCAGCTAAGTAGTGGAGTACTGGACCTGAAGTTAGTAAGATCTGAGTTCAAATTTGGCTTCAGATACTTATTAGCTTTATGATCCTGGGCAAGTCTGGCTTCCTTAGTTTTCTCATCTCTACTTTAGAGATGGGGATAATGGCCCCAACACAGAAATAAAAATGGAATGCAGAATTGAGATAAATCTCTGGGTATTTCTACTACCTGAGTTATCCAGGTATCCTGCTTACACCTGCTTACAGTTTCCTTAACACAAATTCTAATCTATACTCATTATCTCATGTTCAAATACACTCCTCTTTCCAATCTACCAGTCACTGACGCCATCATTCTTTCTGTTAACCCATCTCATGTCTTCAAATTCACATTTGATTCAACTCTGTCCTCAGTCCCCAAACCTGTTGCTTTTTTTTTCTTTAAAATGTCTCTCAGGTTTATTTCATCTCTATTCCCTTTGCTTTCACCTAATCCAGACCCTCAGAATCATATTCCCATGGTATAATAACAGCCTACTAATGGACCTTTGGGACTTTAGACTCCCTCCCCACCAATCTAATCCATTGTATACAATAACACCAATAAGTGTTTTTAAGTATCCTTAAACAATGACCATGTTCATGAATAATCAATCTAAGCATTTATTAAGTGCCTACTAGGGGCCAAGTCCTTTGCTAAGTGCTGAAGAAACAAAAAGAGACACAAGACCTCAAGGCTCCTAGAATCAAGGAGAGGAAAACGATATATACAAACAAATATACACAGAGCCAGCTATATACAGGATAAAACAGAAAATAACAGATGGAAGGCACAGGAATTAAGAGGAGCTGGGGGAGACTCCCTGTAGAAGATTGGGATTTTGGTTGGGATTAAAGGAAACCAAGGAGGTCAGTAGGCAGAAGAGATGAGGAGAGATTCCAGATAAGGGGGACAGCCAAAGAAAGTGCTCAGAGCAAAGAGATGGAGTGTCTTGTTTCTTGGAACAGTCAAGAGGCATATCACATTGAGGTTGGAATATTGAAGCCTTCACTTCAAATCCTGCCTCTGAACCTCACTAGTATAATTATGGAGGAGAGCCATTTTCCTAATTTCTAAACCAAGGATAATATTACCTAAAATACCTATTTCACAGGCTTATTGTGAGGTTCTACAGAAGAAGAAGGAGGAGGAAAAGGTGGAGATGGAGGGGAGGTGAAGGAGGAAAAAGAGGAGGAGGAAGCGGAGGAGGGGAAGAGGAGAAGGAGGGGTGGAGGAGGAAAGGGGGAGGGGAAGAAGAGGAGGAGGAGGGGAGGAGAAGGAGGTAGAGGAGGAGGAGAAGAAGGAGAAGAAGAATACAGGGCATCCCAAAATTCTCAGTGTAGATTTAAGCTTCTTAGTTTAGTATAAAGGGAAATCCTTCCCTTAGTGCACTTTGCAATCTTAGAAGCGTTAGAGTTTTGGACCAACCCTGTGATTTCATCAATGTAGGGAACTCCCAATAGAAAGCTACCTCTATCAATATAGACCAGCACTTGCTCTGCAACAAAGAGACTTGCTTGGGACCCTGAAAGGTTATATAAATTGCTTGACTCAGATCTTTTTTTTAAGCTTTTTTACATGTTGATACAATTTTTAATCATCGTTTCCTGATATTTTGCAATCCATGTTCTCTGCCATCCTTCCCCCATCCCCAAGGTGGCAGATGATATGATTGATTGTACATGTGTTATCATGCAATACATATTTCCATGTTTGTCATGCTGTGAAAGAAGACACATATCTCTTACAGTAGAGAAAAATTTGTGCAGGAAATAAAGTGAAGAATGGTATACTGTAAACTGCAATCAGACTCTATCTGTTCCTTCTATGGCAGTGGATAGCCCTTTTCATAATGAACCCCTAGGAGTTGTCCTGATTGCATTGCTGATAATAATGAAATCATTCACAGTTGATCATCATATGTTATTGTTACAGTGAACAAAGTTCATTTTCCTGGTTCTGCTCACTTCACTTTGCATCACATCATATAAGTCTTTCCAGGTCTTTTTGTAATCATCCTGTTCATCATTTCTTATGGCACAACAGTATATCCCATTACAATTATATACTACAACTTGTCCAGCCATTCTGTCTGAGCCAGATCTTGACTCCTCTATCTCTCTACTATACCAAGCTTAGATTTATAAGCAAATCATTTCAATTGGAGATTCCATTTTTTATAAAGTAGAAGGTTGCCTTGAAATTGTAGGAAATGGGCAAGTTCATCATGATTTCAGTACTGATCCTGATACCCACAGATGTCAGATTTCTTCAGTTTTGTAACTCTTATATTGGTCTCTATAGGGCATATGTGTTTTTTACTAGTTACTGTTTGAATCCAGCTGAAATTTTTTTATGTAACCTTCAGAATTTCTTTCTTTCCTCTTCATCAATTCCATTAATGTTAATGGTCTTAACAGATTATGTTGTCACTTTAAAATATCATCAACCACATGGTTTAGATAAATATTTTAAATTATGAAAACTTCTTATTTCCTCCTTCCTTCTCATGATTTCAGTCAGATTTATGGAAGTTTTGCAAAGCTTCAAACTGTGATCAGCTAAATCTAATACCAATTAAATACATAGATGCTAATTAAATATAAATTTTTATTGCGATTCCATCATGTAGTTATAGGACCACAGTAGTGGTTAATCTGGCTTACTTTGATGTATTTGTGATTACATCCATGGGGCTATCTCCTCTGCTGATACAGATTTACAAACCCATCATGGCTTCTCATCTTGGGCAGTTTTCCATGTGTCCTCATAAATTAAGGAGCCCACAGCAACATACTGGAACTGTTTATCCTTTCCCTAATTATTTTGACTTTCTGGTGAGTACCCACCAAACACCCAGGGAGTCCATCTGTCATCTCTCATTCTTACTCTATCACAAGACTTACTTTTTTTTCTGCCCCTTTCCACTTCATTGATATTAGGTTGAAACCTATTGATGCCCACTAATTTCTTTCCTTTGCCTTTTGGATTTCTTGTAATTTTGATTCTTCCAGGAGCACCATGCCAGGAGACAGCATGAAAAAGGAGGAAAAAATGCTAGATTTATATTCAGAAGACCTCATTTCAAAGTCCAGCTCTAACATTTCCTATCAGTGTCATTTTGGGCAAGAAGTTACATCATCTGTCATATAAGGGGATTTAACCATCTGGCTTCTAAAGTGCCTTTCAGTTCTAAATCTATGATCCAATGATTCTTAGCTTTAGTCCTTCAAAAGTAATATGGGAATTTTTGTTGAATTGTTTTCATTCATGTCTGACTCTTCCTGACCCCATTTGTTGTTTTGTCGATGAAGATACTGGAATGGTTTACCATTTCCTTCTCCAGCTCATTTTATAGATGAGATAAATGAGGCAAACAGGATTAAAGGACTTGTCAGGGGTCACACAGCTAGAAAATATCTAAGGCTGGATTTGAACCCATGAAAATGAGTCTTCCTGACCCCTTGTCTAGTATGCTATCCACTTTACCACCTACCTGCCAGCAGAAGAATATTGCTGTTTAATTGATGGACTTTTTGAAGCATCATGCCGTTTTATATGGTTGAAAGTATTGGGGAGTTTCCCAAATATAAACTAAGCTCATTCTCCAACTCAGTTCCGATTTATCATCTAATGATCACACCTGTCCAAATTGGGCTTATTGATGGATACTCATCTCTGTGAATTGCTCATCCATCTATATGATATAGCCTGGGAAACATGTGTTTTTCAAACACTTTGCTTCTCCTGTGTAGATGGTTAGACTTTTCTCTGTAACATGATGACTTTAGAATGTCCTTGGCTCAGTGCAAAGAATATGATGTCATCTATAGATGAGACCAACTGGAAGTGCTCCCCAAAAATACTTGTTTAACATTACATCAAAATATGTGCAGTCTCTAAGATTATTGGCTTTCCCAGTATTGGACTGTTTTTAAATGGATCTGAATATTTCAAAATTTAAAATGTCAACGAAGGTCTAAGGGGCACTTTTCCCACATCACAAGAAGTTCAGTATGTTCCACGTTTAGATTGCAAGTACGAAGAAAACCCTAATCTTTGGTTTTAGCTGGTGATGTGTTTAATACTTGGAGGAAGAGATGAAAACAAAAACATTGCCACAGAACTAGCAGATCTGGTCAATGCCATCATCAAATTCTTGCTGTTTCCTTTGAGGTCTGAAGAAAACAGGGACAATAGGTCGTATAACCACTAAGTCTCGAGACCACTTTTCCCTGTTTGACTTCGGAACTTCATTCCTTCTCTAATGCATAGAGAGCTGGCCTCAAAGTCAGCAAGCCTGTGAGAAGCAAAATCAATATCCAATATTCTAAGTATTATATTTAATAAGATTTATTAGTAATAACTAACATAGAAAGCTAGAGTTAAAAAGCCAGCTTTCCCAGCCTTGCATGCAGTGGGGGGAAAAAGTGAGAAGTGGAGTTATAGCCAACTATATACAAAACGTGACCATGTAACGTGGTGGAGAGATTAAAAGGAATTCTTGGAAATACTAAAGTAATTCTGGGGGACGTAGTTCAAAGGTACAAAATTTGCACTTATACAAGCCCCAGTAGTGTTCTGCCTCTGACACATACTGGGTAGGTATCCATCATAGTCACCTCACCTCTCAGGTCTCTGAGAAACTTTATAATACTAGAAATTGCAGAGTAGGTGCCAATCTACATTGGGAGAAGTTTCCTTCATGGGGAGAGGGAAGAGATCCCTGATAGCAATGAAATCATAAGTCTACACTCTAGTCTTGTCATTCCTTCAAAATTACTCTGTTTCTTTATATGGCCCTATGTCTTTTGTCAACTTTTATTTTTTTTTTAAAGAAATTATCTCTGAGTGGCTCTAAATGACTTAGATTTCTTGATGATTGAACCCATTTTTCCAGATGCTTCCTCCATACTGAGTTAGCCCAATATCATGGAGATAATATTCCAAATACCTCGTGTTGCCAAAAGACCACATTCACCTCTTTAGGATCCTTCTTCAAAATATGATATTAGCCCACAGCTTTGGGAGTTGGCCCATGCCATTGTAAGTGTGTCTCATTATCAAAAAGCTACTCTTTGGATTGGTCCAGAATCTGCTACTCTATCACATACCTGCTCTGTCTTTCAAAGAACAACTTATCAAATATCTAAAGACAGTTAATGTCCCTCCTCCATCTTCTCTAAGCTAAACACTTAAAGTTCCTTCTACTTTTCCTTTTATGTCCTGATTTCCAGACCACACTATATATACATACTCTTTCTCAATATGGTATCCAGAATTATATGTAACACTATGGCTATTGCCTGACCAACACACTGTACATCAGAATTATCACCATAAGGTGGTTTTTATGTCTAAGTGAGAGAGGAAAGCACTTCGTTAGCCCTAGATGTTTCGATTTTCCACCTTTGTTCTAGATTATATCTCTTTATCCTGGTAGTCGATTTTGCCATCATTTTTTAATATTTTTTAAACATTTATTAATATTTATTTTTTAGAAAAGTTAACATGGTTACATAATTCATGCTCTTACTTTCCCCTTCACCCCCAGAACTCCCCCTTGCCATTTGCCATCATTTTAATAAAGAGTATATTTAGAGGGGGAGGAACATGATCAGCATAGTTGGGTCCTATTTATTTAAATCATGTTTGCTAATTTTTCATTGTTTGTTCTCTTGCATTGAACCCAAAAGCATAACCATTCATGTGAGAGCAAATATCAAAAATTTAAAAATAAAAAAAAATAGTCTCTACCAGGCTGGCCGTGGATTTCCAAACCTATTGAGTCATGAAAGCTGTCCCAGGAGCAATTGAAATGGTAATGGTACTATCCCCTACCTATTGAGAAGTTTAAAATTTAAAGACCATTTTATTTTATTTTATTTGAAATTTTTTGAAATATATTTTTGATTTTTTATATATAAAATATATGTATTTTTTATTTTTATATATAAATATACATTTTATTTTAAATATATATTTATTATATAGATAGGTAAGGAAAATATCATCCCCATTTTACAGATTATGAAACTAAGGCTTCACATATGACTATAGTGATATCCCATTCAGTTCATTCCATTGACTACCCCTTCCTCTGTAGTGTATAGCTATCCTCACCTCTACCTTTGGAAAGATTGAGGAATCAATGTATCTTCTCTGTTTTTGTTTTTTCTGGACATGTGTCTTCCCTTAGAAATGGACTGATTATGCTTTTTTTTTTTTTTGTAAATAAGATCCTATAGGAAGATCCTTGGTTTCACTTTTTATGGGGTGTATATATGTTGGGACACATCTAGAATGAACTGTATTATACAGACTGTTTAGCTCAAGGTGTGAAATAATTGATTTGAGGAGTGTATTCAAACCCTGTCCCTGAAACTCTAGAGGCTGGTAATTAATAAATAAAAGAGTTTCTTCCCTTTCTGTGGCTCATGTCCTTGCTCACTGAGCAAGGTGTCTCATGCTGAGCAGTCGAAACTAAGGATTGTGATGGAAAGAAAAATAAGGCAACTGCTAGAAGTTGATTTTGATTAGCCTTATTTTTTTTTTCATACAAGCCATACTTTGCGTGACAGGCATCATCTTTAGTTATCTTTGGTTAAAATTACATCGCCGTGTGGGTGTTATATTGGGTTAGGTTTTTATTTTTTTTTCCTTTTCTGAAAATACAAGGCAATGTGAATCACTGGGTTTTTTTTCTTTTTCCAACATGATCTAAGTGTGAAAAATCCAAAACTTTGAAGAGGATTGGTGGGGCATCATCTTTGGTGATGGGTGTCTGGAGTGTGAGGTTAATGCCAGCAGACTGGAAAACAAACAAAATAATTCAGACAAGACATGACTGTGTTGCGTGAGTTGGAAGAGGAAATACGTGGTTGCTTACCAAATCAATAGTCTGGGGTGGTTTAGGTGTGGTCCTGCCTGAAAGCAGAGGCAGAGCTCCTATGACCTCTCTCTTCTATTGTTCTCTCATCTTGGAAGGATTTGGTGGGGAAGAGGAATTGTGGATGTAGTGGAGAGAAGGATATGGGAATGATAGAGTACTGATGTGGGCATGCTTAGCTGGATTTAGTTCTGTACTTCAATAATGCTATTCCAGCCTCCTGAAGAGGACCCTAAAAAATTCTGAAGTGTTCTTTTCTCCCGAGAAGTACCATCTGCTGCCAAAATGTGCTTCTCCTCTCCCAGCACAACTGTGCAGTAGGGGATGACCCCAGTTCTTTTCCTTGCAACTAAACTGCTAAGCTGTCCACACTTCTTTCCTTTTCTACTGGGAAAAAGCCAGTTTTCAGTGAGGCAAACATCTTACTCGTGTGACATTGGAGGCTTCCGATGGACATGGCAGAGGGAACCAAAGCTGGAGTCCAGTGACCAGCCCTCCTACTACAGAACATCCCTTGCTAAAAATGATAACAGGAGCGTTATAGCAGAAGCCTGTGTATTGCCCTAAAACAGCTAATTATCTAGGAGCAGAAAAGGAAAATGAAGGTATAGTCAGTAAGTGGTATCACCTTGTTTCTCTTTTGCTTTAAAGCATACATAGCTTAATCATGGAATGTCAGGATAAAAAGAGGTCATCTAATCTGAATAGTCCTGGAGTATGAATCCCTTCTGTCTTAGAATAGATACTAAGTATTGGTTCTAAGACAAAAGAGTGGCAAGGGCTTGGCAATTGAGGTTAAGTGACTTGCCCAGGGTCACACAGCTAGGAAGTATCTGAGACCAGATTTGACCTCCTGGATCCAAGCCTGATTTTCTAGCCACTGTGCCACCTAACTACTCTCCCTCTTCAACATTTAACATATGATCAAATGGTTCTTAATGGGTTTGACACCTGATACCTCCATTTCCTCGATTTATCGAACCTCAACTCTGTCTTCTGAAACTTCCTCCCATCCTCTAACAAGTCACCAACGACCTTCTAATTAATTACCTTTTGGGCCTCAACTTTCTTAGCCTCTCTTCTGCCTTTGACACGATTGACCTCTCTTACTGTTGAATGCAGAATACCCCAGCACTTAGCCCATTGCCTGGCAAGTAGTAAGCATTTAATAAGTGTTTTTGATTGATTGAACCCTCTTCTGTTAGCTACAGAGACATCACAGTCTCCCAATTCTCCTCTGTCTACACTAATTCCTCCACTTCTTCCCAGTGCTTTGATGTGTTTCCCAAAGGTCTCTCCTTGGCATTTCTTCCTTCATTTCCTTCTCTACAACATACTGTTGTCTAAGTACCCGTGACATCTTTCTGATGCGTGAAAATTCAGATTTCCCCATGGAAATTTAGACACTAATAAAAAAGTTTTGATTCTAGGCCATAGTTTGTCCACTACAAAACAGACTTTTCTGCATAGGCACAAGGAAAGTTTATCAGTAAATGTGTCTCTGAATATGGTACTTTCTAAGCAGGTAAAATGGTGCCTTCACAAACCTACTTACATTATCAGATACACTGAGGAGGAGGAGGAGAGTTACCACTGGAGAACATATATGCATACCCCAAGTCTACCAAACTCATCTACATGAAAAATTGTCCTTGGCTGTATTTTTTGGTCCTTCTTATCCTGCCTTTAACTGGCACAATAATAACAATGAGTCACATTCACATAGCAGGTTGTGACTACAAAGCATTTTTTCACAAATGTTCCTCATAGTAACCTGGTGAGGTGGGTTTTCCATTATTCTCTCCATTTAATATGAATACAGACAAAACAATTAAGATTCTCAGTGAAGCTCAAATATATTGAGTGGTGGAGCTGGTTCTCAGATCCAGGACTTCTGATTTGAAATCTACCTCCTTTTCCATTATGTTATACATTGGATTTTTTTTCTGTATTCCATTACCATTTATGTAAAACAACCACATTCACTATTTATAATGTGATGAGTTGCAAAGAAATACAGACCATGTATGAATAAAATTTATGGAAGAGATTGTCTTATGTTTTTAAGGAATCTTCAGAGATTCCTTCTCTCTACCTCACTATCTACCTCAAACAAGGACTATATATATATATATATATATATATATATATATATATATATATATATACACATAGTTTAGATTTATCATATGATTTAAAAATTATAGACTAAATGATTTAAGAATAAATGAATAGATGGGTAAATGAATGAAGAATAAATGAATGGATGGATGGATGGATGGATAGACAGATGAATGAATAAACGAATGAAGCATTTTTTTCATGCTTAGTATGGCTAGGCATTGTGCTAAGGCCCAAGGATACTATGAAGAACAAGCATTCAAGATAGTTCCTTCTCTCAAGAGGCTTATACTTTAATAAGGGAAGTAAACACATAACCAAGGGAACTAGCAAATAAGTAGTGGTGGGACAAGAAAAAGCCAGAAAGTGGGATGGAGGACTGGTTCCATACAAGACAAAGTAGAACACAATCCATGTCCCAGTGGGAATGTTAAAACTAGAAAGGATTTTAAAGATCATATAATTCAATCTTCACTTCGCAAATGAGGAAGCTGAGTTTCAAAAGGTGAAATAATTTGAAGGTCACAAAGGTATTATATGATGTAATGAAGACTTGAACATAGTTCTTCTGATTCCAAAGGCAGGGTTCTTTTCTCTATATCATGCTATCTCTCATAATTATCTTTGGGAAACATCAAAACTGGAAAGAACACACTGGTTATTTTCAGAATGATAATAAGCATTAAGTTCAGAGGTTACTGTTAACCTGCTCATGTATGAAATGTTATGATGGAACAATGGTCCATTATAGGTAAAGGCGTGATGAATAACTTCCCCATTCTATTAGAAGTGATTCTTTGTTAAAAAGAATGCCAGTAAAATATCCTGCCCTGACACTGGCATCAGGTAACCTCTTCAGAGATTCCTTCTCTCTACCTCACTATATACCTCAAACAAGGACTACATATATAGAAAAAAGTATGACATATTGGATCATCGATTTAGTAATCACTGAGTCCAACATCCTCATTTTGCAGATGATAAAAATAGTTTGAATTTGTCTTCATTGTTCCTCTTATTTTTCAGCAGCTCCATCTTCCATCTTTTTTTTCCCTAAGCCTACTTGTCTGAGCTGATTAACATCCTCAGGACTTGTTGCTGCCTTGTTTCCTCTTTCCCTCCTCATGGCAATGGAAATTGACCCGTTCTACTTCTCTTTTTATTTCCAAAGTGTCTATTGTGCCTGTCATCTCACTCCCCGTATCTATGAGATAGTGCCTAACCTAGGACAAATCGTAACATCTAAGATGTCTCCAGTGCCATCATCCCTTTAGAGATTTTTAATCTAGAACATCATTTATAACTCATTTGAGAATGAATGCACTGGAAGGAAGTTCTTGAATTTAAGTTCCTTGTTTGGTTTTCATATAGGGCATTCATTTCTTTTCACTACCATTATCAACCTTTGTTTCTCTTTTAAAAACCTATTAACCCAATCTTTTCTTGAACTCAAAATAAACACACACACACACACACACACACACACACACACACACAATCATTACCCCTTCTTCCATATATGTTTGACAATTCCCAGATCATTACTTCATAAAAAATTATAATTCATTATTGCCCATGCTAGATGAATTAGAGTACCCTATGGAGTTGCAAAGAGTGGTCCTGAGCTCAGCTACTACTTCACACAAGGTTGAATAGAGTATCACCCACCCTACTAAGAAGAAAATTCATGAGGGACTCCAAAACACAAGGTATCGAATTGTCACTATACATAGAAGTAGATGAGAATTTCCTCCTAGCTGCAGATTCTTAACCTGAGTCCATGGACTTCCAAGGGGTAGATGAATAGATTTCAGGGAGACTGTGAACTTGGATGATAACAAAATTACATCTTTTTTTTTCCACTAACCTTTGATTTCCTCTGGAATTCTATGAATTTTATCTTACACTTTAAAAATCATTATTTTAAGAAATGTCTCATAGCTTCACCAGATTGCCCAAAGCATTCATGACATACAAAAAAGGTTAAGAACCCCTACTATATCTGAGTGATGAGAGAAATAAGATGCTGACCCAATTCTCTAATTAGGCTAGCATATTCTTGACCATTCTTGGTGCTGAACAGTGGTAAATGCTACTATGACTCACTGTTGGATGCCAGAAGTCCAGCATGTGTTTTAACAAAAGATACCTATCTTGTTAGCTCCATTTTTATAATGGCTTTGGAAATTACAGTCCACTGATCCCTGTAATCTGCATTTATGATGCAGCTTCTTTGAGTAGTTTAAAGGTGATCATATATCTACTACAAACAAGATGCATGCCAGTAGCCTAAAAGTTTAGAACTTCCAAACAGTCAGACTTAATCTGCAGAAAAAGAGTTGTAAAGATGTTTGTGTAGCTCTGCAGCTCCTACCTCCTAAAAAGAGATTATACTCCTTTGGGATAAAGACTATTTTTTATTTGTCTTTGTGTATCTCCAGTTGGCTAGACTCTTTAAAAAAATAATTGAGTTAATTGAATTTGCATAAAATGAGATGAGATACAAGAAAGGTATAATGGAAAGAGCACTTGCTCTGAAGTCAGAGAATGTTGATTTAAAACCTACCCCTAGAGCTTATTGTGTGACAACTTTTGGTAAGTCACTTAACCTGCCTTAGCCTCAGTTTCCTCATCTGTAAAATGAGAGGATTGAACAAGGTGGCCTCTGAGATCCCTTTTAGTTCTATATCCATGATCCTGTAACAAGTTGTTGTTATTGCTTGGGCCACTTCATTGCAAAATATAATTTTTATTTAGTAGATGCCAAGGTCCAATTAAATTGTATCATCCTTAAATATTAGAGAAATTTGTGATTTAAAGTACTTACTGGCTTCAAAAAAATGTGGTGTTTTGTTTTTTTAGTTAAGTTGTTCTGTAATTCTTCAGAAACAATAACTGCCTTTTGATATGCTTCATTTTCCCTTCTGTATCATGTTTTTCTTATTATCACCAGGACAATGACTTTGCAAACTTCTGAATAAAATTGAACCCACAAAACATATAGGAGCTTATGTGGCATAAGAATGAAGAATCTGTATACTTCAGTGCCCTGAGCAATAATACTACCCAGGCTTTAATTTGAGGAAATCCATCCTGAATGGATTCACATTCCCCTCAGATCTCTTCATTGAGGTCAGCATGAGCTGATGGTGGTTGCTCTGATTATGGAGTGCTTAAGGATTGGTTTATGGGATATTTATTTTGTTTCTTTACTATAATCAGAAAATGCAATGCAGCCATTGTAACCTTAGGACTTTTTCCTGTGGTTTATTTAAATAGGTAGGACTAGGGATGTGATATATAAGGAAGGTAAAAGGGCCAAAATCCTATTTAATTAACTTGTGCTTACTTGGAAGACCACCAAGTCGGTGCAGAGGTGTGCTGAGAAAATCAAGTCTCCAGTCATATGAAATCTTGGAAAAGAACAAGCCACCTTTGATGAAGGCTTTCCTATTCCTAGGATTGTATCATTTTAATTATTTGAATAAGCCATTCCAGGCTTTACATTTAATATTGCATGGTGCTTCAAAAGAAAGATTAAATAACCCTTGGTGTATACAAGGAAAACTTCTCAAGACCTGAAAAGAAAAAAAAAAGTTACATTTCTTTTCATTATTGTTATTATTGTTGTGGTTTTAATTATCTCATAGATCAGGTTAATGCTACACCAGTTATTAAGCTGA
Source organism: Gracilinanus agilis (assembly GCF_016433145.1). Lineage (NCBI taxonomy): Eukaryota > Metazoa > Chordata > Mammalia > Didelphimorphia > Didelphidae > Gracilinanus > Gracilinanus agilis. The sequence continues at coordinate 51,080,534 of NC_058134.1, read as the reverse complement.
TGCTAGTTTTAATGAACATATCCTAGGTTTCTAATTTAGAGAAATGCCACTTGCTTTTTTTTTTTTGAATTACAAATCACAATTCCTACATAGCATTTTTCTCAGTCATGCTTATTACTAAAACCACACAGTGCCATATCTCCAATGGGAATTTCAATCAACATGAACTGCTCATGATGAAGATAGTAAGATACATTCAGTTCAAATATGAGATGTTTTTCATTTGAAGTAACATTTCACTTAAAGTTTGTATTTCTAGTTTTTTTAAAAAATAAAGTCATTTGCTTTGGTGTGATGCTTAAAATATGAAGTTATTGCAATTAGTGGCTCGTGGATCCAGATGGACATGACCAAATAACAGCTTTCAACTTGAAGGATTTTGGCGATCTTGGATGTGCCTATAATTATGTCCCTTCTGTTGAGTGGGGGAGGGAAGAACTTTGCAAATTTTAACACGTTTTAATTGATATTCTTTTGTGGGTCTCAAAGGTATAGTCTCTTCTTAGAAGAGAGGGAGAAACATGGAGAGCTTAGTAGAAATTGGCCATAAAATTGGTTTTCATTGGGATTTTTTTTTTATTCCACATCCCAATAACCTCCCATTAACTCCCAAAGATCCACAGCAAAAACCTTAGCAACAACCTGAGAGTAAACAGTGAATGTTGATTTCAGATTATTGTACAAGAACATATTGTTCTTTCAAAACTGAATCTTGGTTAAATGTCCTGGAAAATGTGAGATAAATGGATGAAATCAAGTTCTTTTCTCCCATGTGATTTTGAAAACGTGCCATTTTGATAAGCATCAGTTCAGGAAATTTTAAATACTCGATACTCCACAATTTATTCCTAAAGGTCACAAATTTCCGTGCTGTAGTATGCAACAGAAACATTCCACATGCCATGCCCAATCCCCTTCCCCCATTTCCTTCCCATTGATTATGTCTGAATTAGAGCTCTGGTGTCTTTGATCAGAGAGCTTCTCCATTGGAAAATCATTAAACATTTCTCATTAATGATTATGTGGATGTGAAGTGACCTGTCTTAACTCCATAAAAATAGTTGTAACTAAATGTTAATATATCTGAGCTTTTACTGAAGGCAATTCATGTTTAAAAGCTTACCTATGTACTAGCAAGGTCAGAGTTCATTTTCTCGACTTGGTTTTAAAATTATTTCAAATTACACATTTTATACTCTGAATGCTTGTGTATGTGTGTATGTGTGTGCCAAAAACTATGTTAGTAATTGACTTTTTACTTTATGAATTTTGAAAGCTCATCTGAGTGTTGTTATTGTTATTATTTTATGCACAAATATCTTCATTTGGGAGGGAAATTTCTGCTCCCTGGTTACTCAGCCCCTAAGCTTTGATCAGGATTTTTCTAGGGCTTGATTGCTCACTGCAGCAAATTCTGCTAGAGGGTAGTTTGGTTACAAAAGACTTATTTTGTTTACTTATTTTGGTTAGTATTTAATCCCAAATGCTCATCTTACCCCTATAAGGGGAGTGATGTTTCCTTATCAAAGCCTCAGAGTGACATAGCTATAGAGATTTCTTCCTGAGTAGATTTCACATGAGAATCTATTCATATGGTAACTGAGGGGAGACAAAAGTACTTGTGGACTTTATTCTGCCTTCTGAGACTGTGGGCAAACTCCCATAACAAAGGATTATTTAGCTAAGACTCAGGGACTGATTTTCAAACTTAACTATTCTCTCTCTGTCTCTCTATCTCTGTCTCTGTCTATTTCTCTGTCTCTCTGTGTGTCCCTCTGTCTCTCTTTCTGTCTGTCTGTCTCTCTCTCTGTGTCTCTGTCTCTGTCTCTGTCTCTGTCTCTCTCTCTTCCACTTAGACCACCACTTCCATATGTCACCCATCTGGGTACCCACCTGAATATTCCACAGTCAAAAGAATGGATTCCTAAGTAAATATTATTCAAATACAGGAGTCTCTGAAGCTGAGAAAGGTTCTTTATAAAACAAAGTGCCCAAGATGGTAAAATTTTTATTGAGTTTTAAAAACTAGCAAAATGGGAAAGTGACGATGTAGAGTCGGACTTCACCCAGGCTCCAGAAGGGATTTGTTGAAATATTTTAGAAGGAAGGAAGCCGCAGGAAGAATTCTGTGGCTCTACAGAGCTGGCATCCCAAGTTTATTTGGGAGACATTTTCAATTATAGCAATTCTTGTTCAGGGGTTATGGGATTTGCCCTAGCAATCCTTACCTATCTTCATATTATGTGGATTTTTTTTTTCATTTCTCTTCCTTCCTATTTCTGTCCCTACTGACCTGATCAGTATGCATCATCATCGCATCCCAGAATGCACATTTGTGGAGGATGTCAAGAATTTGGTCCCTGCTAGATTCAGAGCAGAAAAACCCTAAGCATAGGAAGGATGCCTTTGATTTCCTCGAAAAGATCTGCATCATTTGTCAATGCTCTAATTTCTAAAGTGCAAGTTGCATTCTATCCAGCCAGCCTGAATATTTCCTCTACCTTCACTAGGCAACTGTACAAAACAGAGCCTGAAATAGAAATGAGCTAAGTCGCCCATTAGCCCCATATATACCCCAGCGAATAACAGTTCTCATCAAACCGTATGCACATTTTAGCCCATGGAAGGAAGGCCAACAGCGGATCCAAGTTAGAACTGAAATAATCACCGCCTATAGCTGAGCATCGACACCACTGAGGAATGAGGGGTGGAGGCAGTGGAGGAGGAGGAGGAGGGTGGGGGGAAGAAAAATAGGCTGTGGAATGTTCTTGGTTCCTTTAAAAGAAGAGTTCTTGGGTTTATTTTTTATTCTGTTTTAAAATTTTAAAAAGGAAGGAAGGGAAGGCGAGAGGGAGAAAGGGGGGTGGGGTAGCTGGGAGTGAGAAAAATAGACCAGCCAAGACTTGACTACCTGATCACACTGGAGAACATGAAGCGTGTGTGTGTGTGTGTGTGTGTGTGTGTGTGTTTGTGTGTGTTTTCCTGGGGCGTGCAACTACACACATGTGCCCTCAGACATGCACACATAGATTTAATGGGGGGCACAAAGGGGAAAGTGGAGGAGCCTGGCCTGTTTTTAATTTGAGTCTGTTTGCTTGCATTTAGCACTCAAGGGCTCGTGCATTCAGTTTGCTCCAAAGAGTGATCAAGTTTTCCTCGCTCATGCCTCCAATCAGAAATGCATGAAGGGCAGCTGCAGAGATAATACATTTTCCCCAAAGGCTTTGGCTGAGCAAATTAGGTGTCAATGGGGTGCCCGCTCAGGCAGTACTCTCTCTAATTAGTCTCTTGAGCCTAGTTGGTGGCGGGTATGAGATGATCTAATCAATTGGTCTGTGTCTGATGGTACGTGTAAAAATCCTACCCGGCAGAGCTCTCTCCCACAGGTCACTCACCTGCACAGCGGGAAGGCTCACTTTCATTTTTCATCTCTCCTGTCACATGATGCTGACAGTTGGTTTTAAGAAAATTGAATCCAAAAAATATCTAGTTCATAGGGCACCCAGGTCAGAACAAAGTTGCATTATGGGTATCAGGGATCCAATTAATTAATATTTATAGCCAAGGAGCACCATGTAGATATTTTCTGAATAAAACCATTATCAATAATAATCCATTTTACATAAAATGGATTCCTCTTGTAGAGATGGGAGAAATGACAAACGGGAGTGTCTTTTCATCTTCTCGTTGACGCGTGTGTGTGTCCATCTCACGTACAAGTACAAGATTCCTGTCTCTGTGTGTGCCGTCCGTCTCCGTGATTAAGAATGTACAAGTGGCTGATTTAAATAGATCTGATATTATACTTCCCAGAAGCGACAGCAGCATCCTCTTCCCCCATCCCTGCCCTAAGTCGTACTCGCCGAACATCTGGTCATACTTAGGCTTCAAAGAATATTTCCTACACATGAGTAGTTCGTCCCACCACCAAATTGCCAACAGCATAAACAGGGCTACGTCGTGAGCAAACCAAGCATGGTGACAACTATCTCAGCCCCAAACTGGAGGCTTGTAGTATCAGGGCTGAAAAGATGGTTCTTAGCACAGTATGGACTAAGGGGAGCTTCTAGAGAAGCTTTCATCTGGATAGCATTGACACCAGGTTGGCTGTAAATGGAAAAAAGGGGGAGTGGCAAGCAACAAGTCACCTTTCAACATGGCAGCACTCAATTGCTACAAGATTAGACTGGACAAAGCCTCATCTTAGAAACCACTACAACCCTCAGTTGCCAGAACTAAAACACAAACTAAAAGTAATTCTAATGGCATTAAAAAAATTATTAGGGGGCAGTAGATTGAGAGCCAGATCTAGAGATGGGAGGTCCTGTGTTCAGATCAGACCTCAACTACTTTCTAGCTGTGTGACACTGGACAAATCACTTAACTCCCATTGCTTAGCCCTTACCACTCTTCTGCCTTGTAACCAATGCACAGTATTGATCCTAAGACAGAAGGATTTTTGGAAAATCCTTAGCAATAAACCATGGCCTCCCAGCATAGTATAGGAAAGACCAAGTTGAGGAACAACATTTCTCTTTTTCAGTGGATTTTACTCTCTCAGGGCTTCCAGTAGCTTTCTGAACACAAATTTCAGTAATGTTTAAAGCACAGTGCTTTCAAATGGGCTAGTCACTATCATCAACAAAAAATCCATTGAATAAGCACCCAATTTTCTGAGCTTAATGCGTCACTAATTTAAGCCTATAAAGAATTGTGGAGACATATTCCCTCTTCTCTAGAAGTATAGTCTCAAAGATTGCTCCCCTTCCTCTCCTCTCACTGACTCGTCAACCCTTCACAGTATGACTTTGGCTTCATCTCTCAGCTGAAACTCTCTCTCCAAGGTTAAAAGTGCTCCCTCTTAATTGCCAAATCCAATAACATCTTCTTAGTCCTCATCTTTACTGATTTTTGTGGCGTTTGACATTGTGGACACTCTTTCCCTCTGGATACCCTTTCTTACCTTGGTTTTCATGATACCACTCTCTCCTGGTTCTCTTCTTAACCTGGTTCTCTTCTTAGTCCAGTGGCTCCATCTCTATCTCTTTTGCCAGATTACTTACCATTGTGGCTCCCTGGGTGTAGATGTTCTATAAAGTTCTGTCTTGGACCCTCTTTTATTCATTCTCTTTTTGGTGCTCACATCACCTTTCATGGGTTCAGATCTCTTTTCTAAAAGGATTACTCTCAGATTTACATATCCAACTCTTGTCTCTTTTAATTCTGCTTTATTAACTGCCCATTGAACATTTCCAACTGGGCATCCAATACACATCTTAAACTCAATATGTCCAAAAGCGAACTCATTACCTTTCTCTCCTCTTCCTAACTTTTCTGTTTCTGTGGAGGTCATCACTGTCCTTCAATCACACAAGTTCACAACTTTAGAAATCTCTTCAATCCTTCCCTCAAATTATTTACCATCTTATTGATTTCACTTCTAGATCTCTTTACTCACTCAGCCATACATTTCGAGCCTTTAACACCTTTTACGTATTCTTTAATAGTTTCCTAATTGATCTTCCTCTCCATTTCATCCTCCTCAGAGCAGCTAGAGTTTTAATATATAGATCTAACTATCACTGACCTCAATACGATCCCATAGGGCCTTTAGAATGTAGCTGCCTCTTTTTGGTACTTACAGGCTTTTTACATCCAGGTTGAACCTGCTTTTTTAGGTACATTATACGTTCCCCACCTCTCTTTATTCTATGGTCCAGCCAAATTAGTCTTCTTGCTTTTCCCCGTACTTATAAAGATCTTCAGAACTTGGTATAGGCTCCATCTCCATCCCTAGAATGCACTCCTTCTTCATATCTGCTTCTTGGAATCTCTGATTTCCTTTCAAGGCTCATCTCTAAAGCCAGCCTATAGTTCTTTCCTCCCAGAAATCACTTAAATACTTTGTAATTTTTCTGTGTGGGGTGTGTATAAAATTTATTTTATTTAGTTATCTATGTTTATATGATTTCCCCTTAGAATGTAAGCTCCTTGAAGTCAGGTATTATTTCATTTTTTGTCTTTGTGCCTCAGGTGCCTAGGATAGGACTTGGAACATGGTTATGTTATGGAAATCAGAAGGACTTAGTAAATGTGGAATGTGTGAACAAATAAATGTATGAATGAGACCTGGTCTATACCTCGAATAAATAGGAAAATATCACTGTCTCTTCAGATAGCACAATTCAGTATCATATGATTTTGTAAAGGGCAGTGGAATTCTTCAGAAGATCAATTCTAATGCTCTGAGATTGCCTGGTTTTGGAGTGGAAGGAGGGAAAGGATGGGAATAATGATTCATTCATATAGCACCTCCCAGGTGCCACACACTGTGCTAATGCTTTTTATAAAAATAATCTGATTTAATCCTTGCAATAACCCTAAGAGGTAGGTGCTCTATCATCCCCATTTTACAAGTGAGGAAACTGAGGAAACTCAGGTCTTCCTGATTCGGGGCAGGTAGGTAGCATAGTGGATAGAGTGCTGGGTCTGGAGTCAGGATGACTCGTCTTCCCGAGTTCAAACCTGGCCTTAGACACTTACTAGCTATATCACACTGGTCAAATCACTTGACCCTGCTTCTCTCAGTTTCCTCATCTGCAAAATAAACTGAAGAAGGAAATGGCAAACTACTCCAGTTATCTTTATTAAGAAAACCTCAAAAGGGATCAGAAAATAAGTGGTCTGAAAGCAACAGAACAACTTCCCACCTCCTGCTACATGCCCAGTGCTGGACCTAGACCCTTTTTTCTCTTTAATTTTTCTCCAAGCATTGGGAGCTTTTTTACAGATAACAATTATTTTTATTGGAGGTAAGCAGGCCATAGTTAGTGCTATTAATTGATTCAAACCATTTGCTATTGTTCAGTCATTTCAGTCATGTCCATTTGGGGTTTTCTTGGCAGAAATCCTGGAATGGCTTATCATTTCCTTCTCCAGGTCACTTTATAAATGAGGAAATGGAGGCAAACAGAATTAAGTGGCTTGCCCAGAATCACACAGCTAATAAGGGTCCAAGGCCAGATTCAAATTCACAAAGAGGAATCTTCCTAACTCCAGACTTGGCAACCTTCACTGGCTGACTAGCTGCCGTGACTCATGCCAATCTCCCCTTTAAAATCAAGGGTTTAAACACTTTTAAGTAAGTGAGCAGCTATGGTCCTAAGAGCATCCACCAAGTTAGAGCCTGATGGATACAGAATCAGGGTGAAATAATCATCTTCTGTGTGGTCTGACTCAAGTCCTGAGAAAAGAGCTCTAGAAGAAGAGAGAATGAGGGAGAGGGATCTGAGATCTATGTGCCGAGACATTCAGAGATAATAGTCATAGAAAAGGGGGGAAATGAGTGACTAAATGGGAAATCTCACCCCTGCAAAATTGTGAAAGTTGGCGCTCTGCTCAGCACCTACTTGTCAAGAGATTTCTTTCCATGTTCACTGTCTCTGGGAATGTGATATCTATGACAGTAGACTCAGAGGTGCCCAACGATTTTTGAGAGAGGCCAGTAATACGGGAGAGATTGGAAACCTGGGGATTTAGAACAGGAATTAGAACAAGTGCCCGATCCACCTCTAATTCAGTATGTGTCTAGAAGGAAGATGCAACATGCTAGTCATGAGGTGCCCAGTAGCTATTTAGTCCAACTCTGGTGTGATTTTCTTTCTTTAGTTGTGGGTTGTTTGTTGATTCATTCAGTTTGGGTTTTGCAGCACACACCCTAAAGGCAAGTTTGGGGCTAATCCTTTTGTATGATCCCCAAACACTAAATGCTTCTAACCAGTAAGCACATACTACTTACACTGATTTGGAGAAGAAAAGTTGCTGAATATCCTTCTCTCTGAATGATCCAAGAGTGCATGAAATGAGATTAATTTAAGAAAAGAAACAAAAAGAAGAGCATCTGTTTGTTATATTATACTCATAAGCGAGTTCAGACTGGATCCATTGCCTCAACTGTGTGCTTTGGGAGGAATTGTAATGGAAATAGGTGAGTCTAGTTTGCAGCAACATAAAAGAAAACAACCCTATCATACAATTTGGGACCATGAAATGGTACAAGCTTTGGGAATTTTGTTTTTTCACAATCTGCATTTCTTTTTTTCTTCTAGGATTAAGTTGTCATCATTCTGGGGAGAAGAAAATCTAATGAAGAGGCCAATAATATGAAGGGAATCATGGTTCAGTTTTCTTTCTCTCTCCCTATGGTGGATTTTGTTCAGAAGAAAATTGAAGCTGGCAAGACCCTATTTTCCCTGCAATTTATTTAAAACCTTGCACGCATTTGGATACCTTGTGATTTCAGAGAACTATGTGAAGATTAAGCTTTGCTTACTGATACATGGCATGTATTCTTTTCAGTCTTTTGTGTTGGATTTTGTTTGATTTTCTACTGCAGCGCGGCATCGTTGTAAAGGTTTTTATGCTTTCACCAGCAAGGTCTTAAATACATTAAGACAACACATTTGGTGTTCACACTTCTCCAGTAATGTCTGTACATAAAAGCCACAGAGTGGCAGAAAAGAATGGGTGTTTTCTTTGAGAATAGTTCAACCAGTAGGAAGGCCATTTTTAGCTAGAGCAAACCCATATTCTGTGACTGACTGACAAGGATAGTCCCTGGCTTCGATGCCATCAGTGTTTTATTTACTTCTCGAGGGTCTTTGCATATAGGTTTAATTTTTTTTTAATCCATGGAAATAATTGCACATTTATTTAGCACATCAGAATTTGGTTACTGTTCTTAAATTACGTAGCATGCCAGTCATCAGAATAAGTTGAAAATGAAACCAGGGCTGGGGGTGGGTGGGATGGGGTGGGAAGGATCAGGGAAACAAGATATATGAAAAAAAGACAGTAATTAATTAATGAATTGCTTACTATTTGGCCTTCGGAGATCAAAGTAACTTTTTGGATTTCATGGGTATTGTCTACACTTGGTTTTTCCCATACTGTCTCATCTTTGGGGTATTTCCTTAAAGGAAAAAAGAGGTTCTAGGACTAGAGTGTAGAAAAACTGTATTTGCTGAATGAGCCATTAGAGCAATCTTTGCTGGTTAGCTTTAGAAAAGAGACAAAATGTAAAGCTGTCCACAGGTAAGTTTGCTCTCTCACCTTCAAAGACCTTCCAGTTCCATTTTGTCTACATTTCAACCCGATTGAATGATGCCACTGAACACCCCTCAAACTGACTTGCTGAAACAATTATTCCGATGCACATTTTAGCAATTATGTACTAGTGTCGTTTAGAAAGAGGGACACAGCTGCCCTTGTTTGAGCACAAGAGGGGAAACATGGGAGAGGAGGAGAAGATGTGAAATTGAAAAGAGGAGGGAGCTGGAAGCATCTGATTTGCTTGGATCTGGAATGAATGGTGCCTGAATTCAAGGAAACCAGGAGTGCTCTGGGCCTCACTGTTGAATTGTAAACAACACAGAGCCCAAAGAATACTTCGTTCCTATCCCTGGGACACAACTTCCCATGGAAATATCAGCTTATACATTGGCTCAATCATAACATTTCCCTTTTGGTTTTCCATTTATTATGGCTAGGACTAGGGAAGTCTAGCCAAGTTGACCAATACTTGATCTTAGAGAGCTATCCCCACCCCCCCCAGAATTTATTCAGAATGCAGCAGAGCTATGAAGCTGAATGCCAGGATTCACATGCCCTAGAACTATATGCTCCACAGAATGTGATGTGACTGCTTCAATATCTTAACATGATGGGTGATCAGAGGATTGAACATTGATTTTGAATCCTGAGTACCTGCTAAGCCAAGTATTCTTTGCCGTTTGCCATTTAAGGAAGGCAAAATATTCACCCAATGAGAAAATGTTTGCCATTTTCTTCCAAGAGATCTGTTCCATCCTTTTATTGTACATTCCTACCAAATCTGAGGTATTCTGAGGCATTTTGAGCCTTTGAAGTGTTTTGTTTCAAAACTAATATTAGAATTTCTTTTTTTAAAGGAAATTGCATTCTCAGTCTCAAACAACCTTTTCATGGGTTTGTTCGAAACCTTCACGTTTCCATTTGGGTGAGAGAGATTCTCGTTTTGTTCATTAGAACTGATGATTACAATTTGCTCTTTTAAAAATCTTACAGTTGTTGACAGGTGGAAGAAGAAAACCCTGAAAACATTTACTATAACAAAGGTTCAAATGAGACACAGGAAGGCCGTTCCCTAGGTGTGTAGCATTTGTTCGAAGACAACTACTTTAGGAAATCCAGAAAGGTTATTTATGCTACTCCATGAAGAAATCTACTGATTAGACTTAGAACAAATCACCTACAGAATCTGCCGCCTTGCAGGACGGTTTATAGACCTTCTACTTTGCCATCCAGGGTATAAAACTACAGATTTGGTTGGCTCCCTCTTCCATTTTCATTCACGTTTCCTTCTCCTTTTCTCCTCTTCTTCTTGTTTAAATTAGCCCTGGAACTGTGATCCATTAGCAGTTTTACTCTTCAATAGAGGAAGCACCAGAATGTTGGGCAAGTTTATTTTCCTATAAAAGAATAACTGAAAATCAAAGAGCTGGGGTAGTTAGAATACCTAAGCACTGTGATTGTATCAACGTTACATCACTGCAGTGTTCTGAATTGAATCTTGGGGTTTCATTTCCATTTTTTTTTCTTTTTTATAAAAGAAACATTCTGGTTAGCAATACTTCTGCACACACGACAGGAAAACTTTCCTTTGTGAAGGGAAGTTTGGCAAAACCTACCAGAGGAGATGGGTAAAAGGGGGCTTTCAATCCACTGATATGAGGAGTGAGAGATATTTCTACCTCCGGAGAGTGAGACGAGAAGATCAAGGGGGTCATTTCTCCCCTGGCATTGGTAGAGGACATGGACCTCTTGGCATTCTCTGTATACACATGACTGAAAAGTATAGTCCACATTCTATGTTATGCTTCTTTACTAAATACTCATTTGTGAATATTCTTGATTTTGTAATCTCTGTTACTGAAGAAGATGTGTAGGCTGTACATACAAGGGGAGAAGACTGGCTCCCCTTCGAAATAGAAATGCACTGCTCCATTATGCAGAAGCCTCTTTACTGGCTTGCGGGTGATAATCACCTTATATGTCACCCCTTTTCAATTTTCACACACACACCAAAAAATAAAACAAAAGAAGCAATGTCCTCCCACCCCCTCACCCAAGTGGCACATGCAAGATCTATGTTCTTTAGCTGGAAGTGGTTTTTTTTGTTGTTTTTCTGTTTTGTTTTGTTTTTTTTGAACTTTTGGTTTTTGGATGACACACTACATTGTGTACTTTGTAAAAGGACAAATGGGTACAGGATGAAGGCAGCCATGTCATTCAGAAAAAAAAATGTACTATTTCTTCACAATGACAGCCTCGTAAACAGAATGGTATAATACATGTTGCATTATTTGTTACAACTTGTACTTTGTCTGTATTATGAGAGATTGTAATGGTTTGTCAGCTGTAATTTGTTTTCTTGTAACATGATATGGAATAAAGTGTAGCCGAATCTCCCTATATCTTCTCCTGCGGGTGCGCTGTCAGGTCACATGCCCATGAGCACACACAAAAGGAGATCATTCGCCGGCAAGCTTTTATCAAGCACGTTCTATGTGCCAGGCACTATGTAGCCATTGGGGATATAAAACAAAAAAAATTAAGACAGCTCCAGCCTTCAAGGAGTTTACAAGATATAGGTATACAACTGGTTGTTTATTTGCCAAGTACAATAATAGCCACACTTCCCCCCCTACATCTCCACCCCCCCAAAAATAATAAAAGGTATCCAACTGGACAGGAAAGAGAGATGGAACATTCCAACAGAGTCCATTAAAATGTATTTTCTTTGCTATGCTAGTGAGGAGGGACATTGCGAAATAAATCCACCCTCTGAAAGATCTTCAGGATTCCCAAGGTCTGATACAGATGTTTGCCACATGTTTCACCCATCACAAATTCATCTGTGATCCGATGTGGTTTTATGTAATGACTCTTCCTTTTACATTTTACTGGCTCTTGCTTTGTTTTTTGCACCTTATCCTATGAAGTGGGATACATCTGTTATTCTCCATCAAATATATATCAAAGTACAAATGGTTCCCCCCAACCCCCCTGTTTTGATGTTATACGGCCTCTTCCAGTTGACCTTTCCACCCCATCTCCCTTCCATGCAGCTTAGGGAAGCTTAGGATGGCCCCTTTTTTCAGAGCTTCCCAGACTACCTAGCTAGGAAGAGTTAATGCCTTGAAATGGGACAGGTTTGGGTCAATTCCCAGACCTTGGGGGTAATGGATCAGCACTGTTAATATTCATTAATGTTCATCCCTCTCATAAAGTTCATCAAGTTAACAAGAGTTTTAGTAGCAATTGATGAAGTTAATGGTAAATGGGGTATCAGCTATTGTGTGGACAAGATATTTCTTTCTTTTTTTTTTTTTTTACATTTTTCAAAGTGAAAAAATAACCTCTTTCCTTGAGAGAGAAGGAAATAACTTGAAAACTAGACTCTCTACCCTTACACAACAGAAAGAATACTAGATTTGAATTTAAAAGATTTCTGGGTTCAAATCTCAGTTTGGCTACTTGCGATTAGGGAATCTTGGGCAAATCATTTAACTCCTTTCAGCCTCAGTTTCCTCATTTGTAAAATAAAAGATTTGGGCTAGATGACCTTTGAGATCTGTTCTGGTTCTAAATCTGCTTACTGTCCTGCGATTTAATGTTTTATCCAGGAAAGTCAACTATTAAAGGGCTTCATACTTCCCTAAGTATTCCCTTACACTAATTATTCTTTATTTAGAAGCCATATCCAATTAGTTAGCCTTTTATTCCTAGCCTAAAGCTTCTGGCCTTTCAGATCACATTATGAAATCAAATTTTAATGAATTCTTACAAAATTTCAATTTGTGTCCCACCTTTGACACATATTGCCTGTGTGACCCTGGACAAGTAACTTCTCAGTGCTATAGGCAACTCTGAAGCCAGGTTACAAAAAAGTACTGACCAATGCTGGCAAAGGGAGTTTATTCATCTTTAGAGATGTCAAAGGAATTCATAGGTCCTATTCTTGACATTATCTTATAAAACTCAATCTTTATGTTCCTGGCTTATCTTAGGGAATGTGGAGGCCAAATGATCCATACTCTTTCCACCAAAAAGTTGTAGGATTTAAATTAATATCAAACACTCCAAGAGTTATATTTTATAAAGTTTATTAATCATTTGAAATAGAAGGAATACAAGGGAAATAGAAGTTAAAAAAAAAACCCTAATCATCTAACAAAATTAAGACCATGTGAGCAAAAACTCTCCTGGCACTCAGCCACTCCATTTCCACCAAAAGGATCAGAGCAAGAGAGAGCGAGAGGCGGGGCTACACCAAATTTATATCCTCCCTGCCATCATCATTCAACATGAGAAGGAATGGGATGCTGGGAATTGTAGTTTTTAGGATAACGGATTCTAATTGCACAAAGTGGTCAACAAGAGGTACAATGGATAGCCTTCTGAGCTTAAAGAATGTCACAAGGTACACTCCCAGTGACTCCAGGTACTTGGTCACATCATTCTAAGGCAGCAACTGCAAAAAATAAGACATGACGTTTGATGAAACCAAATGATGATGAGTTTTCTTTAAATGAAATGACCACCCAGCCTCATGTGGGCACTGGTAAAGATCACAAACATGTGAATGAATCAATGAACAAATGAATCAATGAATGGAAGATCATGGGCAGATGAAAAGTTGTACCAAGACTAATGTGTTCCTCAGTGCCCATTGGAAGGGAAAGTAGATTTTAAAATTAATATCTAATACTCCATGTATTATATTTAATCAGATTTATTGATATTAATTTGAAGCAAAGAGGAACTAAAAGGCTAAAGTCAAGAGGGAGCTCACCCAAGCCACTCACGTGAAAAAGAGTGAGAGGGAGGCATCTCAGAAACTATAAACGAACAACGTAACATCGCAAACATGAGGACGAAGGGAAAGGGAATTTTGGGACAAGGAAAGAATTCTGGGAGATAGAGTTTAAAGGTACAAAATGTCTAATTAATACAGGAGCAAGATAGAAGCTCATCCCATTGTCATGGGGATCACCCATAGGAAGAGATTGCTAGAGACACCAATCCAACCACCATTACAAGCACGGTTACTACTGTTTCCAATATTATATCTATGGTGTCATAGATCTGGCCTGTGTTAGGAAGACTTGAGTTCAAGACCTACTTTGACACATGCTAATAACTGTGACTGAGAAAATCACCGAACCCCTCCAGTAACCCTAGATAACTCTAAGATAAGTCACAAAAAAATTGGCAAGAGTTTCTTTATTAGGTTCTCTCCAGACCAGAAATATGGACTCTGTGATGGCTTCATCTCACAGGACATAGGATGAGTCATCATCATGGGAGTAAGGAGGAAGGGGAGGACTTGTGGGATTCCTATCCAAGGAAAGAAGGATTGCTCAGAAACCTGGCTCAGTCATATGAAAAGATGGTTCTCCAGATGCATGGCTGCATCCCAGCATCCGTTCAGCTCAGTAATTGTTCAGTGCTCGCTCTCCTGCTTTGGCAGAACTGTGGCGCTGATGTGTGCTCACTGAGCCCGGCAGTGAAGAGTCAGGAGGGCGGCACTCACTGCAGTCACTGTTGCCCCCCAGAGTAAAGAGAAACCAGAGGGGAAGGTGTTCACGCAACCTTGTGCCACTAGGTTAACGTAGACAGTTGCCAGATAATGGCCGTCATTGTCAGTCTTTGCAATGAGAGCCCTACCGTGGCACAGCTGCCTGCTGCTACCAGTGGGTGGTGGTGTTATGGGCATTAGCTTTGAGAAGCTTATAGAGCAGAGGGGGCTGGGATAAAGGACACAAATCAGGGGAAAACTGACAAGATTAAAAAAAAAAATCCAGGGCCTAGTATTTACTGTTCATCCTCCTTGCTTGTGGTGTTATATATTGTCTGCCGCGAGTCATGCTGAGAGAGAGCCAGGCACAATAATAGCTGAGAGCAGGCTTGTAGCCCCCTGAGCTCTTCTCCGCCAATGGCGGTTACTGAGTTAGGAGAGAGTGTGATTCTGATAGAGTTGTCTTTTTTCTCCTTCCCTCCAAGACCACCCGTAATTATTGAAGGACATACCTACGAAATGCCTAGATGGGGTGGGAGAGAGCTGAGAAGTGGCCCAACACGGCTCAGAGGGAAGGTCTGTTCCATGTATGTAGATGTAGAACAAAATACAAATAATAATGGCATTCGGGAAGAGTCATAGTTGGTCCGGTTGTTCAATAGTTTTCAAGTTAACAAAACAACTAAAACGTAAGAACAAATCCCTCCTCGTTGTGAGTCCACTTATATCTCCAGGTTGTCACCTAGTGTCTCAGGTCCACCAAAGAATTTTACATAGAGTGTGGAAAGGTATCAACACAACCTGTTCACAGTCACTTCTCTTTAAGGACATTTCTTGGGGATGCCCTTTTTATACTAAAATCTTCAGTTGGCAGACTTTATGACAAAGGGAGGCTCCGTGGGATTTGGCAAAGGGTGTAGGTAAATTTCAGGTGGATATTCCATTGGACTCATGAGGTCATCATCCATGCACATACTCCCTCCAACAATGCCACCAAACCAGGCAATAAAAATTTATAATGTATTTTCTGTGTCTCAGGCACTTTGCCATGCATTAGGCATACCAAAAAAAAAAGATGCAAAAAAACATAGTTCCTGCCTTCAAGAAGCTTGAATTTTGTTATTATTGGGGGTGAGGTGAGAGAGATAATATGCAAATATATATATATATTTGCATATATATATACAAGATATGGACAATGCAAATAGAAAGTAATCTTAGAGAGACAGCACTAGGAGCTAAAGGAACTTGGGAAAAGCCCCTCAGATGGTAGATCCCTCCATGCTTCTCCATTCGCCTTGGGAGTCTATCCCCCACTCCCTTGCCATCATTTGGCCTTCATCAGTGCCAAACAGGAGTCAGAGTCAGTGCCATTTTGTTTTGTTTTGTTTTTCCTTTGTTTCACACTTTACCATAGTCAAGGAATTTATATTTCAATGGTCATGAACTGACTGGGAATGAGTCTATAATTAACTGTGATAGTATTTGTTACTGGGAAGCCAAGACTATAGTCAAAGATTTTTCCAATATGGCAGAACTTTGCAGAATTTATGCTTCCCTTTCATAGGCTCCCAGAACCTGGAGTCAGCTCTTCAAATAATAAAGGATCAGAGGAGGACTTTGTGTGAAATAAAGGGCTCTAGACTCTAAGAAAAAATGGACAGGGGCACTATGAAAAGGTAAAACATTTCCCAATTTGGAGTTCTTAAATCATTCGTAAATGAGGATAAAGACTGGCCCACAGGGAAACATGATTGTGAATCCTGCTTCAGTCACTTTCTAGCCGGTTGACCCTGGGCAAATCATCTGTCACAGAGTACGTGCTTAGTAAATGGTCATTGACCAACAATTTCACTGTTTCCTCATCTGTAAAATCGAGATAATAACAACCCCCCGCCTCCAGGGTTATTGTAAGAATCACACTTTATACATCATAAAACACCATATGAATGGTAACTTTTTAAAAAAATAAATTCTTATCTTTTGTCTTAGATTTGACACCAAGTATTACTTCCAAGGCAGAAGAGCAGTAAGGGCTAGGCAATTGGGGCTAAGTGGCTTGCCTACAGCCACACAGCTAGGAAGTGTCTGAGGTCAGATTTGAATCCAGGACCTCTCATTCAGATATGGCTCTCTATCCCCTGAGCCACCTAAGCTGCCTCTATTCTTTATATTATCATAAGCATCCCTCTTCTGCTAGGCACCCTCCTTTGCTTTTTGGTGACTTGATTCACGATCTTGCTTCCCCAACATCGTGTCAGTGAAATGTCTGCTCTGCTACATCCTATCAAAATAGGGAAGTTTCCAGCATGGACCCAGTGGTAGCCTGTGTGTCCACCATATAAGAACAAACTGAGCTGAGTTTAGAGGTGGCTCTCCAGATGGGTAATCACAGAGAATGAATAATGTTCGCTGTAATGTCTATAAAATTGATGGAGGCATGAGGAGATGTGATCTGCACCAGACGAGGGTATCCCCAAGTAGCAGAAATCCTTGATCTTTGGAATATACCCATTGAAGTATTGTAACATCATCAGTGATGCCTTTGGTATAAGCCATTTGCCAGAGAGTTAATGACCAGCTTCAATTTATAGTGGAATGGAGTGAAGAGTAGAGGGAAGCTCAGAATCAGAAATACTAAGGCTCGAGTGTTCCCATGTCTAGACCAAATCAACTCAAAGTTAATGGCATTTCCTTACAAATAGTCCTTAACATGCAAGGACATTATGTCAGTTCTAGCATGGTATAGTGGGTAGAGGGCTGAATTTGGAATCAGGAAGACATGTTTCCTCATCTCTAAAAGAAGGAGTTGAATCGGCCCTCCAAGATATCTTCCAATTCTAAATCCACGATCTATAATCCTGTGACTGCTTCACCACCTGTTGCCCTAAATATAAACACATTTATTTTACAACTTGTTGCCTTTTATCACATATACTCAAATCCCTGGCTTCTTTTCATTCCCAAGTAAAATCCCGTCTTCCATAGGAAACCTTCCCTGACATCTCTTAATTCTAGTTCCTTCTCTCTACATTTTTGTTTGCTTCCCCATTAGATCGGGAGCTCCTTAAGGACAAGGACTGTTCTTTGCCTCTTTTTGTATCCTCAGAGCTGAGGGCAATTCCTGGCACATTTTAATTGCTTAATAAATGCATGTTGAATGAATGATGTGAAGCTTTGTGAAAAGAACCATTTGAATTGTTTAACAGCTTCTCTGAGAGCAAGAATACAATAGGAGTATCTGTTGAGCACAAATCCAGATCCTAAGCTAACTTCTTACCCATTTATTTGGACCCATAGGCTGTGTCCATAGTGACAAATAAGCACTTGGCTTTGTGGCTCTTCTTCAGGGAATCCAATTTCCCAAGACCTAGATCCCTGAGAGCCTCCAAGACCTCTTTGTAATGCCCACAAAATTCTTCCAGGGGAAACAATAAAAGCAAACAAACAGAAAACCCAACTGGGTTAGCTAAGCAACTAGGGGAGCTAAAGGCCATTCATGTACTTGAAGATCTGATAAGCTAGAAGAAAAAGATTTTAGGGGGCAGCTGGGTAGCACAGTGGATTGAGAGCCAGGTCTATAGACAGGAAGTCCTGGGTTCAAATTTAGCTTCAGACACTTCCTAGCTCTGTGACCCCGGGCAAGTCACTTAACCCCCATTGCCTAGCCCTTACTGCCCTTTTGCCTTGCAACCAATACATAGTATTGATTCTAAGACGGAAGGTAAGAGTTTAAAAAAAAGATTTTAGAATTCACACTCAAGGGATTCCTGGAAACAAGAAGCCATGAGTCCTTTTCTCAGTTTATAATCTTAACAGCAACAAAATAGCATTTATATAGTGCTTGAAGGCTTGCAAAGCACTTAACTATGACATCTCATTTGTGATATTTGAGAGGAAAGAGAGAGTCTAGAGCTACAATTTCATTAGTCTCAGAACTTCCCTTTCTGAGAACTCCCTCCACCAATAGAGTTCAGCAACTAACCTGTAACTCCTCAGTCTTCTAGAGTTGCCAGCACAGCTCCTGAGGTCCCATACTTAGTGTGCATCAGATGCAGAAAGTACATCTAAGTCTTTCTCTCTCCCTGACTGGACCTCTTCGTACTATTCCATACTACCTCTCATTTGTAAAACAGAGATAGGGACTGCACCTGTGATTTCACTGATATGCTAAGATGAAGAATTTCCCTCTACCAATGCCAATGGGCACCTTCTCTGCTACTACTATTACTCCTCCTCCTCCTCCTCCACTAGGACTACTACTGCTGCTGCTGCTGCTGCTCCTAAACATTTATATAGACTTTAAAGTTTGTGAAGTCCTTTACAGGTTATCTCATTTAATCTTCACAATAATCTTGTAAAGTAAGTACTATAATTATCCCTATTTTACAGATGAGAAAATTGAGGTTCAGAAGGGGTGTGACTTTCCTGCCCAAAGTCACAGGCTAGTGTTTGAAGCAGGAATTAAACTCAGGTGTAGTTAACCAGATTGAGGGTAGCCAATGAGCCTCACATCCATTGGTTATTTAGGGTAATGTCTATCCCAAGCCTATGAAGACATCCCGCAGCAAAATGTACAGATGAGAATGGTTCGTTCCAATGGACATGAAAGTGGCTAAAGCAGGTGCTGTGGAGCACTTAGTTTGGTCAGACATAGAAAATGCCACAGACAATCCATTACATCCTTAGCCATTGCCAGCCATTCTGTCCTTTGTCCTGCCACTGAACTTAGATAACCCTGGAACATACAGTGAGGCTGATGATTCTGTGCAATTCCGCCTCACTTAAATCCAGTTTATGCAGGAATCAAGGCATCACCTATGAGGTCATTGGTCCTCTTCAATAAAATGAAGGATGAACAATACTGTCTCAACTTATAGTTGTAGACAGTCTAAATTACTGAGAAAGATTATATGACTTGCCCAAGGCAATACACATTTATAAAATACTTGATTATTTTTTTAAATCCATGATATCATCAAATGTGTTCCCACAATGCCATGGTAGGCTGTCTTCATGAGTTTCTGTAGGGAGAAAAAAATAATCACTTTGTGGCCCACTTCTGACAACAAGCCAACCTGAATCTGGTTCTATTGATTCTTGGATAACTATTACCAATTCCATATTGGAAGTGGGAAGATCCATCAGAGCTTGGCCTTTGCTGGCAGAACCTGTAAGACCCCCAGGTCACTTCATGTCTCTGGGCCTCAGTTTCCACACTGGTAAAAAATGGAGAGAAGAGGACTGAACTAGAGGACCCCTAAAAATTGATCTATCTCTGTGATGTCTCATAGACATCTCAAATTCACCTTGACCAAAACAGATCAGGCACTGGAGTGGATGACAGTGAAAGTTGTGACTCTTCGACTGTGAATTCCTGGTAAGGAGTTTGTATCTGGGTTACATTATGTGCTTTGGGGTAAAGATCTGTTTGGCACGACATAATGTTTCATCAAAGGGAGTATAATGGCTTTGTTTATCAACATAAGTGAGGCAAACATGGCATAGTGGATATTAGACTTAGTGTCTGTATTCAAATGTTGCCTCAGGTACCTTCTATCTGAATGATATTGGGCAACTTAACTTCTCTGAATCTCAATCTCATCATCTCTGAAATGAGTGTAGAGGTGAACTAAATGCCCCTTCAGGCATCTTCCAGCTCTAATCCTATGATCTTATATTCCATTCCTTCAAGGACCTTCCCAAAGGGAGGGAATCAGTTTCCCAGAGGAGAAAGAATCCAAATCAAAGTTCAGAAATTCTTCCTTCTCCACTTTCTCACTCTAAGTTTGCTAATGTTGGGTGATTTACCAGGTAGGGAAAACTAGCTTTTCAATTTGTTGTTGTTCAGTTGTTTCAGTTGTGTCTAACTCTTTGTGACTCCATTTGGAGTTTTGGTGGTTTGCCCTTTCCTTCTCCGGCTCATTTGACAGATGAGAAAACCAAGGCCAAATAAGTTTAAGTGATTTATTCAGGGTCACACAGCTAGAAAGTGTCCAAAGCCAGATTTGAACTTAGGAAGATGTCTTCCTTTTTTAAAATTTATTTATTTATTTATTTATAAAATATTTTGCCATGTTTACATGATTCATTTTCTTTCCCTCCCCTCCTCCCTCCCTGCTCCCAGAGCCAACATGTAATTCCATTGGGTTGTACAATGTTATCGCTTGATACCTATGTCCATATCATTCATTTTTGCTATAAAGTGATTTTTTTTTTACTCGCATAGTTCCTTCTCCCAAAATGGATAGCATTTTTTTTACATAAGTCCCTTAGGAGTATCCTGGCTTGTTGCACTGCTACTAGTAGCAAGGTCTATTACATTGGATTGTTCCACAATGTTTTACTTTCTGTGTACAATGTTCTTCTGATTCTGCTCATTTCACTCTGCATCAGTTCATTGAGGTTCTTCAAGTTCACAAGATGAGTCTTCCTGATTCCAGTCCAATGCTACTATTCACTAAGCCACCCAGCTTAAAATCCCTGCTGTTGAAGTAAATAAAACAGGCAGTGATCTTTCTTGAATACTTCACAGGGAAGGACTGGAAAGACACCTCTGTAGGAAGGTAGATTTATCTTTTCATCCCACTTCTAGCTTCATGGCATAATCTTCCCTCTTTGAGACACTGAGTCTCAATAATGTAACCTCAATAAGGATGAAGTGGGGGAAATTTCATGGTCTAGTAGGAAGAGTTCTGGACTTGGAGGCAAAGGTCTGAGTTACTGAGATAATACTTGCTAGCTTTGTGATCTTGGCCAAGTGTCCTCTCTGATTTTCAGGTAGTCAAAAAGATGTTTATATGGTTACTGCATACATTTCAGGATACTCTAGCCATCATTGTTGCCTCTATCCCATTGGAACTTTGAGCTTAGCTTCCGAGGAGTGAATGTTTGCCTCATGTGGTCTAGAAACAGGCTCTGTGATACTTCCCAGCCATCTCCTATGCGCTTTCCTTTTTATAGCTCTCCTTCTTGTGTTGTCTTCCCCTTCTTGAAGATGGAAACTGGCTTGCTTGTTGGCATTTTCAGCCCTTTGCATGGTTCCTAGCACATAGTAAATGCTTATTAAATGCTTTCTCTCTCTCTCTCTCTCTCTCTCTCTCTCTCTCTCTCTCTCTCTCTCTCTCTCTCTCATAATCTTTCCAGGATTATTTCTTTTTCAAGATAATAAATTAAATTCAATA
>NC_058134.1:51024316-51044140 GCF_016433145.1 Gracilinanus agilis | reverse complement strand
TTCTAACAGGGGAAGTCATTCCTTCTAGGAGGTTTCAATAATAAGACAGATGGAAAGATGCAGTAGTCCTTTGAGTGCATCTTCTCTAGAAGTGCACTTTAACACTGGCTATACTGTCCAATGAGACCTTAGTCCCTTGGCCTGCAGGTAGAAAACACAACATTTGGATTAGCACAAAGAAAAGTCAGTTCGAAGCATCTAGGGAGATCTCCTTCTCAGAAAGTAGATAGAGGGCTGGACCTGGAGCAAAGAGCACTGAATTAAAATCTGGTCTTATACACTTAGTAGTTGTGTGACCCTCAGTCTGTTTCTGTTTCCTGCATTGTAAAATGGGGATCATCTCCAGAGCAAGGCTGAGGGACTTATGAGAAAGAAAACTAGCCACATTCAGAGGAAGAACTGTGGGAGGAGAAACACGGAAGAAAAACAACTGCTTGAACACATGGACTGATAGGGATATTATTGGGGATGTAGACACTAAATGATAACTCTAGTCCAACTATCAATAATATGGAATTAGGTCTTGATCAATGATACATGTAAAATCCAGTGAATTGTGCATTGGCTAAGGGGGGTTAGGAGGATTTGGGGGAGAGGGAAAGGACATGAAATATGGAACTATGAGAAAATATTCAAAATAAAAATTAAAAAATAAAATAAAAAATAAAATGAGGATCATCATACAAGACCTACCTCCCAGGATTATTGTCATGATTAAATAAGATAATATTTATAAAGTGCTAAAACGTAAATAGTTGTAAAATGCTTGACAGTTCATGGCACATAGCAGCCAATTTAAAAATGCTAGTTTCCTTTTGTCTTCCTTTATGACTTATCCCAACTTCCCTGGGACAGTGAACACTCTGACTCCAAACCTATCCCCCTTTCTAATGTAGCCTTGGAGTCCATCAGATGCATTAAAGTAAGCCCTTATTTTCTTTTTCCTTCTGAGTAAGGGTCATTTTCTTCTTTGTACTTATATCCTAATGCCTAGCATAGTGCCTGGCACCTAGCATGTGCTTAATCTTGTTGACTGATTTCTCCCTCACATCACACAAAGGTTCTGTTTCTTAGCAATTGTTGTTCGATTTATTTTACCCTTGAATCTTCGTGAATATATAAATATTCTTTTCTTCTCTTCCAACTCTTCTCCAAAGATCCTACCATTTCTGACTAGTTGAAACCTCAAATGATGGAGAATTAAGGCAACACCTCTTGAAAGAAAACATTCTGATTATCTCAAGAGAGAATTCTGTGCTTTCTTGGGTTTGGTGAATTCTCAAGCCATCAATCCCTTCCAACTTCCAGAAGCCCAATAATAACTTTCCAAAGTTATATCAGGAATAAAATCCTTCATTCACTAATTTCTGACTAATCTAAGACTCTTTCTAATATGTCATGCATAGAAATTAGTGGATAGAATTCTTTGACCACAGAGTTGCCCCTGATAGGCCCAAGAATTCAGAGTATGATTAGGAAATGCCTTCAGGGATTTTTGTTCATAGGTAAAAGGACAGAATAACAAGCAGATTTTGAAATTCAGTAAATTATCCAAGGGCAACCAGGAGGCACAGTGGATAGAGTTCTGGCCCTGAAGTTGGGAGGATCTGAGTTCAAATCAAAATCTCAGATATGAACTAGCTATGTGACCCTAGGCAAGTCAATTAACCTTGTTCGCCTCAGTTTCCTCATCTGTAAAATGAGTTGGAGGAGGAAATGTCAAACCACTCCAATATCCTTGCCAAGAAAAGCCAAAATGAAGTCCCAAAGATGGAAAAACACCTGAACAACAAAAGTATCCAAGCATTTTCCCTCAAAAGAACCTTGCAAGGTCAGCAGTGAACAGGCACTTATTAAGTACCAACTATGTACCAGGAACTATGCAACATGGAGATGGTTATTATTTCCCTTTTGCAGATGAGAGAAGTGAGGTTCAGATCAGTTAAATTATATATCAAAGAAGGTAGTTTAGTAGCTCAGTGGTTTGAGAGCCAGGTCTATAGACGGGAGGTCCTGGGTTCAAATTTGACCCCAGACACTTCCTAGCTGGGTAACTCTGGACAAATCACTTAACCCCCATTGCCTAGCCCTGACTGATCTTCTGCCTTGGGACCAATACATAGTACCGATTCTAAGAAGGAAGGTAAGAGTTAAAAAAAATAATAAATTACATACCCAAGGTGACGTGGCTAGGCACTGAAAACTTGCCCAACTCCACAACTTTTCTGACTAATCTAAGACTCTTTCTAATGTGTCATGCATATGTTAACAAGTTTTATAAATGAGCTTGCTTCTTATAGAAAGCATAAAACCATGGCTAAAATTAGAAATCTGAGAGTAAATCCAGAAACATTTAAGTATGCATTGCAGGCACTTGAGATATTTATGGACGCCAACTTTTTACAGACTTGGTTCTCCTCTCCCGGCTTGAGAATATAGCAATGGGCTCTCCAGGGACCAAAGGGAAAAGAGGTTCCATCTGTCCCTTCCTGTTGCCTTTGAAGCCACCAAGTATAAGCCCCAGAGAATTATTGAGCTGTCCTTGCAACTGAACTCCCAACTGCACACCCTCTAGGCTGTGTGATTAAGTCAGTTCTTGGGTACTTAGTGTCCTCTCTCTGTTGGTTTTTTCCAGTTTATCCTGTATATAGCTTGTTTGTATGTGTGTGTGTGTGCCTTTGTACTTAAACAAAACCCTTATCTTCTGTTTTAGAATCAATACTGTGAGTTGGTATCAAAGCAGGAGAGAACTAAGGGCTAGGCAATGGGGGTTAAGTGACTTCTCCAGGGTCACACATCTAAGAAGTGTCAGAGGCCAGGTTTGTATATAGGTTTTACATTTTGCTCCCCCATTAGACTTGGGGAGCTCCTTGACAGCAGGGATTGTCCTTTATCTTTCTTTGCATTTCCAGTGCTCAGAAGAATACTTGGCACACAGAAGGTACTTAATAAATGTTGACCAGCTTCACTATTATTGCCAGGGATCCTTTAGTTGCTGTTCTCTTACCTCCAGGTAGAAAGGGCTGCATTCAGATTAGCACCAAAAAAAGGCAATCAGGGAGATCCATATTCTTAGTAATGGATTCCTTTGGTACCACCCCCTTCTTATTGCCCCTCTTCTCCCACCCCATCATCCTCAGGTTCAAAACATTCCATCCTAGTCTCTAGAAATGATAACTAGCCTCACTGAAGAATGAAAAAGCTCCCATGGCTAAGTTCTCAGCAAATATGGCTCCAAACAGATCCTGCGAAATCTCCAGCTGCTCCAAGTAATGAATTGGATGTGAAACGAGTCACAGGGGTTAATTGATCTGCAATCAAAGGATCTAAGTTTGAATCCCAACTATTCCTCTTACCACCTCTGTGACCCGAGGCTTGCTAGTCCTTTAAACATGTCCTGCTCTCGGTTTCTTCATCCGCAGAATGATGGAGTTGGAATCCATAACTTCTACGGTCCTTTCCTTTGGGCTTCTGGACCTGAACATCCATTTCTTGGTCATATCCATCAGCCTTTACATTTGTACTGTACTGCTCTACCAAACGCTTTCATGTTTAGATTCCTTTCTTCTTTTCTCTTCAAAAGGATGAATGGGAATTACTACCAGCTTAAATCACAAATTGAGTGGAAGGTCAATATAATTAATCAATTTTCAAATTTAATTTCTCTATTTATTAGACTTTCCTCCAACAAACTTAAGGGAAAAATCTGACTAACAAGTCATAGGAATGGGAACTGATCTCAAGAGTTCAAAGACTTGTAGTCAAGTTTTGTCTCTTCCACTCATTAGCTCTGTGATCTGTGGCCAATCATTCGCCACTCTGAGCCTCAGCTTATTCATCTGTAAAATGAATAGAATTATTTTGGTTACTGTATAAAATGTTTCATATCCCGCTTCTTACATATTTGAGGTGACTTGGTATAGTGGATAGGACATTAGACTTTGAGTCAGGAAAACCTGGGCTCAAATTCCACCTCTAATCCATACTTACTATGTCACCTTGGGTAAGTCACTTAACTTCTCCATGACTCAGTTTTCTCATCTTTAAAATGAGGGATTTGATCTTAATGGTATCTAAGTTTCCTTCCAGCCTTAAATGATCCATGTCCAGCCTACTCTGAGGATTGTTACAAGGTTTATTTAAAAATGCCATGCAAAGGAGGGCAGCTGGGTAGCTCAGTGGATTGAGAGTCAGGCCTAGAGACAGGAGGTCCTAGGTTCAAAGCCCACCTCAGACACTTCCCAGCTGTGTGACCCTGGGCAAGTCACTTGACCCCCATTGCCCACCCTTACCACTCTTCCACTTATGAGCCAATACACAGAAGTTAAGGGTTTAAAAATTAAAAATAAATAAACAAACAAACAAATAAATAAATGAATGCCATGCAAATATAAGATTTCAGGAGCATTATTTTGCCTTCCTCACAGTTGGCTGTATCAGGCAGATGTTTCACGATTTTTTAGAAGCCCTTTCTTTTCCTGAAAATTTGGCTCTGTGTCCTGAAGTCCTAGTAATCTTGGCAACACGGTGAATAGAAATAGGCCAGATAAGGCTTTAGGCTTGTAGGATCCAAATCATTTGTAGAAAGAACAAGTATAAATGTCCTACCACTGAAAATCAGTCAGGTCAATGGAAAACCAAGAAAGGATCTGGGGAAAAAACCTGTTGAAAGGCATGGTGCACATGGTTGAAGAGTTACAGTTATAATCCTTAATAGGATTCCTGTAGACTAATTACTGTATTTGTTTTCTCAAATTGCAAGGGATAATTATGGTCCTTTGGGGAATAAGAGAAGGCTAGGTATGACTAGAATCTCCATAGACACTCCATATCAGTTTTCTTGTCTCACTTTTTAATCTTTCAGATAAGCAAGGCTCAATTTGGGGTCAATCAGTCAATCTAATGCCGTGTTAGAGATATCTAAGAGTAGAAAACCCTGGACCACTTTGATTTCAGCCATTTCAGTTTCTTTGGAAGGGAATTTCCACAGAGTGATACTTTAATTGAAACACCAAAGTCTCTGTGATTCCTGAGACGAGTGTCTCTCAGATCCTCCACCTACTTGAACATCTTTTCCTTTAACAAATTTGCTTTGGTAGGCAAAAGGAAAGACTCAGCAAAATAGAAAAGGAGCCCTTGTCGGTGTTATATCTGCTCCATGAAACTTGGTAATTCTCAAGTCCTCATAAATTCAGGCTTCTGCTTTAATATATTTGAACTCAGACCCCAGGAGGAAATGGAAATGCTAGTTGGAAATGAGGCTAAGAAGAACAGTTGGACCAGAAGAACTATCCACAGAGGAGGACTGTGCTCCAGGTAGCACCATTTTGAAAGCATTGTGGGATGTTCTTAAGAAGTTTGTTAAGGGGGAAGATACTGTACCAAGTGGGAAAAAAATCATAGCTGGTATCATTACCAAAAAGCTCCAGACATGCTAAAAAGGATATTAATTACTACCAATTCACACAGCTACTTTTGTAAAATCTCTATAATTTTTATGAAGGATCTACACCTACATTGAGGCTTCTTTGTCTTCCTTTGGTAGTGGTGTGTTTTTTTTAAAAAATTCTTACCTTCCATCTTAGAATCAATATTGTGTATTGATTCTAAGAGAGGTTAGGGCCAGGCATTTGGGGTGAAATGACTTGTTCAGGGTCACACAGCCAGGTAGTTTCTAAGGCCAAATTTGAATCCAGAATCTCACATCTCCAGGTCTGATTCTCAATTCACTGAGCCATCCAGCTGCCCCTAGCCTTCCTTTGTTGTTATTCAGCCATGTCTCAGTCTATTTAACTGCATGACTCCCTTTGAGGCTTTCTTGGCAGAGATACTGGAGTGGTTTGCCATTTCCTTCTCTAGCTCATTTGACAGATGAGGAAATTGAGGCCAACAGGATTAAATGACTTGTCTAGGGTCATACTGCTAGTATATGTCTGAGGCCAGATTTGAACTCATGAAGATTAATCTTTCTAATTCCACAACCCAACACTCTACCCATCTTGCCACCCAACCACCTTCTGTAAGAGGCCTTTCCTGGTCACTGACAATGCTGATACTTTTCTGTAGTTTAATCTGTATAGACCATATGGGTACATAGCTGTCTGTGTGTTCTTTCTCCCATTAGCATAAGAACTCCTTGAGGGTAGGGATTATTTGGCTTTCTCATATCCCTGGAACTTAGAACAGTAGGTTCATAATGGGCACTTAGTAAATATTTGTTCCCTTGACTTTTTTTTTTAATTTTTTTTTATTAAACCCTTAACTTCTGTGCATTGGTTCCTTGGTGGAAGAGTGCTAAGGGTGGGCAATGGGGGTCAAGTGACTTGCCCAGGGTCACACAGCTGGGAAGTGTCTGAGGCCAGATTTGAACCTAGGACCTCCGTCTCTAGGCCTGACTCTCAATCCACTGAGCTACCCAGCTGCTCCGTTCCCTTGACTTTTAGATGCTTCCACTCACAAATGGTATAGTGCTGACTGCAAAGCCCACAAGAGGCTCTCCTTAACAATGGAGTGGTGCAATGAATAAAGCGCCTGGCCTTAAGGCAGGAAGACTCTTCTTTCAGAGTTCAAATCTGATCTCAGATACTTCCTAGCTGTGCAACCTTGGACAAGTCACTTAATGCTGTCTGCCTCAGTTTCCTCATCTGTAAAATGAGCTAGAGGAGGAAATGGCCAACCACTACAATAATTTCTGATAAGAAAAACCCAGATGGGGTCATGAAGAATTTGACATAACTGAAATGAATGAACAATAACAACAAAATTAATAAACTCTCAAAAGAGGAAAAAACAAATGAATGGAGAATTGGAGGTGCCGACTCATGAAATTCACTTGTTAAATATTCAGCATGAGTACTTACACTTGGAAACTGGCAAATGCTACAAATCAGGGCTTGAAATGTTATTCTGGTGATTGGTTAGATTTAAGAAAAGTGATTGAGGAAATTTTAATAATGCAAATTTAACTTAAAAGTGTGCTATTCAGACAATTTTGTTTTTCTAGTTGTTAAACGTTTACCCTGTGGAAAATGCCTGCTGTCCAGACTATGATGCACATCTGGATTGGGAAGTCCATTGAATTGGTCCATCAGTCCATCCTACTTGGATAAGCATCACAGATGGGCAATGAGCTGGGCCAAGAATTAAGTAAGAGGAAGAGAATAGGTTGGATAGTCCTGGCAAGACTGAGTAACACTTTTAATGATCCTAAGTTACTCCTTGAAACAAACAAACCCATCTCCTTAATAGCAAAAGTCTTCAGGTATTGCTGTGTGGCTGGGAATCATAGAATCCCACAATCTCTGAAGAATCAGAACTATAGAACTATAGAAAGATCAGTGGAAAAATACACGAGAAGCATTAAGTAAGGAGTGACAAATTACTAGTGGTAACTTGCATGGTTTAAAATAAATCACCAAGAAAATGGAGGAGTCTTTGTCTTGTAAGATGAGTTAAAAGATAGTTGGATGGCTCAAGAAATGTAATGGAACCCATAAAATGGGAAAAAGACAACCAGGGAGGCCTTTATCCATGGAGGACTTACGGGATTGCCTTAAATAAGAGTTTCACAGAATACCAGGATATGGCTAGGTTCCAATCTGCAATATTGGAATAAGTATTCTCACTTTTATGATCATGGCTCTGCTGAGTTACACCAGTTGTTTTTTTTTAATTCTTACCTTCTCTCTTAGAATGGTTACTAAGTAAGTATATAGGTTCCAAGTCAGAAAAGTGGTAAGGGCTACACAACTGAGGTTAAGTGACTTGTCCAGGGTCACACAGCTAGGAAGCATCTGAAGCCACATTTGAATCCAGGATCTCCCAATTCCAGGCTTGGCTCTTTATTCATTAAACCACCTAATCTGTACTGCTATTGTTTCTACAAAGGCAGTAATAATGCTGAGCATAGAATCAGGAAACCTGGATTTAATCCTAGCTCTGCTGCTCACTTACTATGTGAGACCTTGAATCTCTTATAACCTTGGTATCTTTAGTTGTGAAATGGAGATAATACCTATATCACAGGATTGTTGTGAGACTCAAATAAGATCAAATATGTATAGTATGCACATATTAAAATTCTATATAAACATAAGCAATTTGGGGTGGCCCAAAAGTATTAGTTCAATTTTTTTAGCTTTTAATGAACAGAAAAAAATTCACTAAGACTTTTTGGACACTACATAAATGGTAGCTACCATTAACCACTGGCCAGGGTTTCAGATGACCACTGATACTTTTTTCCTCTAAAAAGATCTCAGAATTTGATCTTAATTTAATTATTTCCATGAGCTTTAAGCAAAATTCCAATCCTGTCTTAAACTCTAAGGAGAATTATTCCCAGGCAAGAATCCGTGTTATTTTGAAGATCCATTTTGGAAAAGAAGACAGTGTGGCTTTCACCAACTTCTTTCAAAAGAAAACCCCAAGGGATTTTTTCAGAGTCTCTGAATAAATGAAAAAAAGTTTTATTAAGCTCTTACCATGTGCTAGCCAATGGGGATACAAAGAGAAAAGGAAGACAGTCCCAGTTCTCAAACAGCTCACATCCTAATGGTGGAGATAACCTATATGGAAGGTTTCGGTTGCAAGTCAGTTGGAAGAGTCCCATGGTCCCTAGGATTCAGTGGCAAAGCATATGGTGATGTCTCTTCTTTAATGTCATTTCTATTGACAAAAAGCCAAATCTGTTTCTATTGGTGAACCATTGGACAGCGCCAAGGACTTTAGTAGTGATCACTTTCTCTTCTAGGTCTCTGGTAGAAAACTAGACTGCTAACAATCAGTCAGCATAAATAAAGAAATAAATCAGAAGCATCAATAATATACATTTCTAATCAGAAGTGCACCAGTTGCATCTCAGTGTTCTCTTTCGAAATGGAACCGTTGTAGCTTATAGTTATTTGAATATCTATAATTTTATTATAATAACTTTTTGGTAAATTGTATTTTTCCAAAACACGAATCTGCTAGGTAACTCAGTTTGATGTATGAAAATTAATCACATAAAAAAGTGAGCTTCCTATTTCTGTGCTTTAGCAATTTACATTTTAATTGCTCTTCAAGATGAAAACCCTTTGTGTTAGAATATTTCTTGATGGCAGCAGAATTCTGAGTTGCTGAAATCTATTATAGGGTATAGTGCTAAGATCTGGCTTCCCAACAGTCATAATGCAGCAGCCTTCTGGGTCCCTGTGAGTCACCTTATTCTTCTGGGGAAGCATTCAGCTCTACCTTTCAAAGCTTGCTTAGCTCTGCCATATTTGTTCAGGGATAGGAAACATGGCCAAATGGCTCCTGAGCCTATTGATTCATAATTATTTTTTTGCACAAATGTTAACACATTTTGAAGATCCAGATTAAAAAATATATCATTCAGGGGGCAGCTGGATAACTCAGTGGATTGAGAGCCAGATCTAGAGAAGGGAGGTCCTAGGTTCAAATCTGGCCTCAGACACTTCCCAGCTGTGTGACCCTGGGCAAGTCACTTGACCCCCATTGCCTACCTGCCTTGGAGCCTATACTCAATATTGACTCCAAGACAGAAGACAGGGGTTTAAAAAATATATATATATATATATATGTATGTATACATATATATATAAATTCAATATTTCCTGAAGATGTGCACTGTGTTGGATATCATTAATAGATAGGATAAAAACTGCAAAAATTTATAATAAAAATTATTTATTTGGAGAATGCCATTTTATAAATTATACTCTATCCTCTTCAACCACCTACTCTACAACCTTCTAGCAAATCACCTTGGACTCGAGACCAGAAACCTGAAGGAGTTTCTGCTGTTGGGGTCTCCTCTTGATTTCTTTTCTGCATATCTCCTCCTCCAGGTTCTGGAACCAGGAACCATGATTAGATAACATTATCATTGTTCCTGGATAGGATGTGTCAATCTACTCCCCTTTGCCACTACTCAGTGTCCCTTAACTTTCAAGATCAAAGTGTCTCTCCCCAGTTACTACTTCCCTCCACCAGTAGAATATAGGTACCAAGAGGGCAGGGATTGTCTTTGCTCTTACCTTTGTCTCCCCAGCACTTAAGCTCAGTGCTTGGAACCTAATAAGCACTTAATAAATACTTTTTATTTATTCATTTATAAATTCATGTGGTTTATAAGAGTTTAGGTGAAAGAAGAGTTCTAAAGTCAGCAAATCACGACACACTGTAAAGAGCCCAAGGATTTGTAATCAAAGAATCTGGCTTTGAATGCTGGTTCTTGGTCAAATTGCATTACCTTTCTGAGCCTCAATTTGCTTCTCTGGAAAATTAAGAAGATGGACTGCATAACTTCTGGGGTCCCTCCCACTTCTAAATCAATGGATCCTATGATCTTACATCCCACTTTTGTCTATATATTAAAAAGAGGGGGCAGCTGGGTGGCTCAGTGGATTGAGAGCCAGGCCTAGAGACGGGAGGTCATAGGTTCAAATCTGGTCTCAGACGCTTCCCAGCTATGTGACCCTAGGCAAGTCACTTGACCCCCATTGCTTAACCCTTACCACTTGCCTTGGAACCAATATACAATATTGCTTCTAAAATGGAAGATAAGGGTTTGAAAAAAAGAAATATATTATGAGGCAGATATCAACCCAGGAAGGCCCTAATGACTTCACAGCCTTCTCTTTATTCCTGAAAATTATATTAATATATTAGTGTGTTAATCTTAAAAGAATGATCATATAACTATAGGAATTTGGACTCAATATCCTGAGTCACAGGGAAAATAAAGGATGAAAATGATAGGCAATGGAACACTCCTCAGTTTGACTTGACATAAAATATTCTGCAGCCTATCAGAACAATAATATTTATTTGGGAGAATTATTTCACGAAATGCACCTAAGTAGACATTGGTTCTTGTTCCCGTATTGTTTCAGTTGTGTTCAATTATTTGTGACCCTATGTTGAGCTTTTGGCAGAGATACTGGAGTGGTTTGCCATTTCCTTCTCCAGCTCATTTTAGAGATGAGGAAACTGAGGTAGACAGGGTTAAGTGACTTGTCCAGGGTCACACAGCTAGTAAGTGTCTGAAACTGGATTTGAACTCATATGAGTCCAAGCCCAGTGTGCCACTTAACCATCTAGACTTTAAAAATTAAAAAATTAAACATGCCTTGTCACAATTTATATTATTGAAAGTTACAGGATCATAGAATTTTGGAGGTAAGAGAAATTAGTTCTCTCTCTCTCTCTCTCTCTCTCTCTCTCTCTCTCTCAACATATGAGGAAAAGGAAGCCCAGATCAGCTAAGAGAGACCATGAAAGACACTATAACATTTGCTTGTTTGTTTTTTAATAGAATCTCTGTGGTAGAAAGGACACAATACTAGACCTAAAGTCAGGAAGAGTTGAGTTTATAATCCCACCTCTGGCTTTTACTAGCCTTTTGGCCCTTGGCAAGTCACTTCAACACTCAAAAAACATCTTGGGATTTATCTACAAAGAAATAGAAGGATCCTCACCTAACTAGGTAGAAGGAATTCTCATTCCAGGAATGCTACCCATCAATAAAGCCATTCATGTAATGGTCCTTATACAGTACCAAAGAAAAAACAGAAATAGCAAGAAATCTGAGATGAGCAAATACATCTCTCCTCATGAATTTCTTATATATCCCCCCATCAGTGGACAAACACAACTCTCTTTTGTCATAAATAGTAGTGCATACATTTTGATTCTTAAAGACAGGCGCATGTTATTTTTTCTTCATATAACAAAATAAAATTATAATTAGAAATTTGAGTGTTTAGATATGAATTGGCAAATGAAGAGGAAATTCCTTCAGTAGGACCGTTGAAAGCTTTTTTTCCACTGGGGAGTAGAAAGAAAGCTAGATTTAGAGAGAGAGGACACACTTCTGAAACTGTGAGATGCTGAGCAAGTCACTGTGAATATTTCCTTATCCTGAAGAGTTTGGAATAGATGACCTCTGAGATCCCTATCAGTTCTACATCCTGTGACCCCAAGATGGGAAACCTCTTTGAGAGTGATTGTTCTGAATCATCCTTTTTTTATGGACAAGGGCTGGCTGGTTATGTGGAACTGATTTCTTTTTCTTTTGGGGTGCTATGGGGAGTCAAGTCACATTTCTCACATCATCGTTATCTCTATCATATCATCATCATCATCATCATCATCATCATCACCATCATCATCATCACCATCACCATCATCACTGTCACCATCATCACTGTCATCACTGTCATCACCACCATCATCATCATTTTATATCATCATATCACTGTTTATAAAAAGCAATTCAAGTCTATTTATTATTATGATTCTAATAATTGTAATAAGCAAATTCTAATAATGATTCTGATAATAAGCAAATCAAGTGTATTTATTATTATAAAAAGCAATTCGAGTCGTTCAAAGCTTATTGATCTCAATGGATCTGTAGAGATCCTCACAATCACTCTTTGAATTAAGTACTCTGGGGATTGTCATCTCTATTTTACTGAATAGGAAACTAAGGCCCAAAGAGGATGTGGCTTGCCCAAAGGCACACAAAGAGTAAACTAAGGCAAAATATTCTTCAACCAGCTCATTAAATGGCACTTTACTATTAAACTACATTTCAAATGTAAAAAACTGAATGCGATATGACAATAGCGATTTTTAAAAAATCTTAGCTTCTGGGGGCAGCTGGGTAGCTCAGTGGAATGAGAGCCAGGCCTAGAGACGGGAGGTCCTAGGTTCAAATCTGGCCTCAGACACTTCCCAGCTGTGTGACCCTGGGCAAGTCACTTGACCCCCATTGCCTACCCTTACCACTCTTTCACCTATAAGTCAATATACAGACGTTAAGGGTTTAAAATAAAAAAAAAATCTTAGCTTCTATCTTAGAATCAATTCTGTGTCTTGGTTCCAAGGCAGAAGAATGGTAAGGGGTAGGCAATGGGGGTGAAGTGACTTGCCCAGGGTCACCCAGCTGGGAAGTGTCTGAGGCCAAATTTGAAATCAGGAAGGTCAGTCTTCCTGATGCCAAGCTTGGCTTGATCCACTGTACCACCTAGCTGCTCCTTAGGTCACTACCAAAATAGAATTTCCCACCTGATCTAAGCCACCTGGACAGTCTTCCTGCTACTCAATTCAATTCAACAAGCATTGTTCTAAGGTTGGCTACAAATACAAAAAAGTAAGTCAGCCTCCATCCTCTTCAAGCTTATATTCTACTGAGAGGAAATGACATGTACATAAAAAATTAAATACAGAAGAAGTGCCAAGTAATACAAGACATACGGCTAGCATTGATATAGTGCTTTAAAGTTAGAAAAGCTCTTTACATCTTCTTATACTATTTGCCCAACTCTGGGAGGCAGGTACTATTATTCCCATTTTATGGAGAAGGAAACTGAGGCAGAGAGGGATTAAGTGATTTGCCCCCCAGTCTGTGGCATTGGGGGAGGAATCTTGTACAAATTGCCACCCTAAAACTGAGAAGCTAGAAAGTAGCTTCCTGAAATTAAGGAGAACTATTTTCATGTCATCTTTAGGGGGAAAATACAAATTAAGGAAAGCAAAATAATACTATAATAAGAGCATTCGAACAGGATATGACTTGGTTTGAAAGCAGAGATATAAAGGGATTTCCTGACATGGACTAAAAGATGCCAAACCACCAGGCAGGATGAGCAGAAGTTTTTCTTGTTCTCCCAAACTTTTTCGAGCACTTGTTCCAAGTCCAGTCCAGCCAATCCGAGAGTAAATCTGGAAACATAAGCAGCCGGAGGCTTTCATTTACAAGGGATCATCGTCAATTCTTTCCCAGATGCTTGCAGAAATTCTGCTTGTTCCATGTAATGTAAAGACAGTGTGCTTTTGCAAGTTTTGCCAGGTTGAGCATAAATGCTGTGGAAAGCATAAAAGCAGTTCAGTCTGATGTGTGTCTTTATCCAGCGCTGCTAATGCACTGAGTTCTAAAGTTCAGCGAGAGAGCAGATTTTATGTTTCGGGGGAAAAAATTACAGTAATTTATATTTACAGATTTTTGAGTAATTATTACTCAACAAGGACCTCCATTTAAATGCTAGTTATGCCACTAAATATAAATTTGTTTTTATATTTAAATTTAACATTTAAATGCTAGTTATGCCACTAAATATAAAATAGTTATGCTCACTAAAATTCCGCGAGCTTAGGTTAGTCTCTTAACTGATCTGGGTCTCAGTTTTTTAATTTGTAAAATGAGAGTTAGTCAAGGTGCTCTCTAAGGTCTCTTCTGGCTCTATGATCTCATGATATATCCAGACTTGTTATTTCACTGGTTCAGGGAAACTTCAGTGAGAAACTTCCCTCTACCAAGGCAAATTTCCACTCCTTCTGCAGCTTTTAGGCTGGGGGCACTAAGAGGTCAAGTTACTTATCCAGAGTCACTCAGCTGGTACTTGACTGAGGCAGAATTGGAACCCAGATCTTCCTGACTCAGAGGCTGCCTTAATATCCTATAGGACACCTTGATTCTCCTTACACATTCTCATTTTTTCTTAAACTTTCTTCTACATTTAAATATTTATAAATAATTTCTTAAAATGCTTTTATTTATTTTTTTTGTTTTTTTTTAAACCCTTAACTTCTGTGTATTGGCTCCTTGGTGGAAGAGTGGTAAGGGTAGGCAATGGGGGTCAAGTGACTTGCCCAGGGTCACACAGCTAGGAAGTGTGTGAGGTCAGATTTGAACCTAGGACCTCTCATCTCTAAGCCTGACTCTCAATCCACTGAGCTACCCAGCTGCCCCCTTAAAATGCTTTTAAAATGATATTTATGCAGTTTTGTATCCTTATCTAGTCTCTTACTGATTAATAAAAAAAAATAGCTATTAAGAAACCCCCATGTGTAGGGAATTAGAGATACAAGTACCAAAGTGAGGCAGCCCTGCCCTCAGGGAGCTGACATTTTACTATAAGACAATTTGAGATTCTTTTGGGGGGCCTCATTATGTTTCTAATAAAAATGTCTAACGAATGAATTTGTGCTCTTTTGAAATTAAATAACATTTAGGTGGGTGGCAAATTTACCCCCTATTCTAACCCTAATTCTGCCTCTAACTCTAACCGTAACTCCAAATGCTGGTCTTGGAAAAAGGAAAACCTGAGTTTAGACATTTACTTGCCAGCTCTTCAACTTTGGGTAAGTCTGTTTCCTCATCTGTAAAATGGGGATATTAACACTAATCTCTCAGGATTGCTGTGAAGATAAAATGAGATAATATTATAAAGTGCTTTATAAGCCTTAAAAGGCTATATATAAAGGGCTAACTACCACTACCACTATTATCATTATTATTAAAAGTTGTTGTAAGTTGCATTGGGGAAGATCAAATATTTAGGAAGGAAGACTGGTCCATTCAGAGACTATCCGTCTAGCTGTGTGACGCTGGGTAAGTCACTTAATCCCAATTGCCTAGTCCTTACTGTTAGCCTACCTTGGAACTGATACTTGGAATCAGTTCTAAGACAGAAGCTAAGGGTTTAAAAAACCAAAAAACTTCAAATCTGGCCTCAGACACTTCCCAGCTGTGTGACCCTGGGCAAGTCACTTAACCCCCATTGCCTAGCCCTCACCAATCTTGTGCTTAGAGCCAATACACAGCATTGACTCCAAGACAGAAGGTAAGGGTTAAAAAAATAAACAAAATGAACAAAAACAAAAACAAGAAAAAAAACAAAAAACAAAGTCTCTGAAATGGGGGCTTGGTGTATAAGTGAACCCAAGGGTTCTACCTACACTACACACAAGGTATAGTATTGTGCAAGTGTGAAGCAGGAAAAAAGGGGGAAGAAATGAAAGACATGTTTGTTTATTTGTTTTGAAGGTGTTGCCAAATAACCAAGCAGGGCTTTTTGTTTTGTTTTCTTTTGATTTGATTTGTTTTTGAAGACAAGTTGGCTTCTGCAGAAACTCCGGGGCTGTCATTCTTCCAAGAGGAAATGAGATCGAAATCTGTGCTAGACCATTCATGTAGCTGCCCAGGTGTGTGCCCAGGTAAGTCAATCACACGGCACAGAGTTACCGCCAAGATGCCGCCGAGTGACAGCAATGGCAGTTGGCTCTTGGCAACTAGATCTTCTGTGAGTCCATGTTGGGTGCAGCAGAGTTTGAAATTTATCTGTCACTAATCACCGGGGTGGCTAATGAATATGGCCTCCTCGGGAATTAAATGACGACAGACAGGCACTCTGAGTCCTGAGCTGCTTTGTCTACACTTTCCACTTCTGACAATCAAGACTGAATCAAAGCTTCTAAGACTTGGTCCCAAGGCAGGAGGTTTTTTTGGCTTTGAGATTTCATCACTAGGGAATTGCCTATGTGGAAACGTCCTGCCCCGTTGAAGCTCAGCAACGTGTAGTCTTAGAAAGCTGCCAGAGGCACCGGGAGGCTGCATGACTTAACCCTTTAATGTACCCATGTGGATGAGGCAAGACTCAAATTCAAGCATTCCTCATTTATTGCAAGGTCAGTCCTGTATTCACTACACCAGCTGTCTTCAAAGTGGGAGCCATGGTGTGACACAAAAGAGAGGGGGTGTGATCGCCCAATCAGAAAATGGGGTGATGATGGGTCACATCTGACAATCCCTGGGGTAGCAAATCTTCAGTTGGTCACCATTGAAACTTTAGTTGCCCTTATCTCCCAATGCTGCTCTTTCCTTTTTGCTGGACCCTCTTATAGAATTCTGCCTTAATGTGTACCTGGGTAGCCATAGCAGCACCTTTGCAGGTGCCATTGGGAAAATTAACCTCCCACCCTCCAAAATACCAATTCCCTGTGCCACTGATGACCTTGTGGAAGGGCTGAAAGCACGACCAGTGCCTGTAAGGGAGGGGAGCTCTGAGTTCTAGGCTGTTTCCTCTCAGACAAGGGGGTGGCATCTTTGAGGTCCTCACCCCGAACATCTAAAATAAATTGCCAAATCTTGCCTCTACTATCTTCATTACATCCCATAATTCTGTTATCTTCTCTCTGGTCATCCAGACACTACCCTAGGTGAAAACTTCATCATCTCTTGCTTGGACTATAGTAATAACCTCCTAACTGGTCTCTCTGTCTCCATTCTCTCCCATTCTCTGATGCATCCTCCATACAGTGGTCAAAGTTATTTTCCCAAAGCAAAAGGATGATTGAGTCACTCATCTTACTCAATAAACTCCCAGTGGCTTCCTGTGAGTAAATAATATTTCATCCATATCTCATCACTTAAAAACATTACCATATTTTGTTAAAATTATCATGATTATTAGTATAATAATATATACATACATATTTTACATAAGTATGCACATATTGGATTTCCTGTTCAAAAATTTTTCCCTTATAGAGGCTAATTATTAAAAAAAAAAGTTTGGAGAGGCAGCTAGGTGACTTAGTGGATAGAGAGTGCGGCCTGGAGATAGGAGATCCTGGGTTCAAATTTGACCTCAGACACTTCCTAGCTGAGTGATCTTGGCCAAGTCACTTAACTCTAATTGCCTAGCCCTTACCACTCTTCTGCCTTAGAACCAATACTTAGTATTGATTCTAAGATGGAAGGTAAAGGTTCTAAAAAAAGGTTTCTAGATCACTGCATTATAACACACTGGCTTTTTAAAAGATAAATATGAGGCTAAACCAAAATCATACAAAATCTGAGCTGGGAAGGACCTCAAAGACCATCTAGTATCCTTGGAGTCTAGCACAGTGCCTTGTAAGCCAAAGGCTCTTAATATAGGTTTGTTTCATCCACTTGAATTATTAGGCACATTTGGGGAGCATATGGGACAAGAGAAGCTCTCCACTGTTTGTGCATGCATTTATAGTGACCTTTTTAGCTATCTTCCTTCTTTCATTCAAAGCCAGTTCTAGCTTCTCATTCAAAAACAAGGCCAGTTCTGCAATACAGCTACCCACCCATGATTTGGACATTTATTTCATTGTGCCTATATACACTAGGCTGCATATAAAATGAACTGGTTACCCCTGGCAATTAACCAAACTGAATCTGAAAGGATAATCTGTCTTGAGAAAGTTTGGAGGATTTGGGAAAGGGCTGGTGAAACAAGATACCTGAGAAAAGATAACATGACTAAGATGATGACTGTTCTGATGCAACCAAGCCCATTGGAGAATAATATGATGCACGTCCCTTTACTTTCATGTAAATATTTTATTACATCGCAAAATAATAGTTTGTTCTTATTTACTCAACTTCATCTGAAGATTCCAAACATCACAATACTCTAAGTAATTTTATCAGAATTATAAAGTAGAATTTAGAAAAGGAAACACCCCTTCCATCCCTCTCCAGGTTCTTTCTTCCTCTCCACTTGCCTCTTCTCTTCTCTTTCCATCAACTCTTCCTCTATAATATTGAGATTGTTGTTGTTTATTTGATTAGTCTATCTGACTCTTTATGACCCCATTTGGATTCTTCTTGGGAAAAATACTGGAGTGGTTTGTCATTTCCATTTCTAGCTCATTTTGTAGATGAGAAAACCGAGGCAAATAGGGTTAAGTGACTTGCCTGGGGTCACACAGCTAGGAAGTGTCTGAGGCTAACTTTAAACTTATGTCTTCTGACTCCATTGCTGGCACTCTATCCACTGTGCCACCTAATTGGTTATAAGTCTGCCCTTGTTTCATGGAATGACAGAATTTGACAGCTAGAAGGGACTTTGGACACTATCCACTTTAATCCATACCCAAATGGAATCCCCACTTCAACACACCAGACAAGTGGTTACCTACCCTCTCCTTGTATAGACCTCAAAGGAGGAGGAATCCTCCTAAAGCACTCCATTACTTGTTGGATAGCTCCAAGTTTGGGTCAGTGTTTCCTGACACCAATTATAACTTTGCCTCTTTAAAGTTTCCAGGGGGCAGCTGGGTAGCTCAGTGGATTGAGAGTCAGGTCTAGAGACAGGAGATCCTAGGTTCAAATCCAGCCTCAGACACTTCCCAGCTGTGTGACCCTGAGCAAGTCACTTGACCCCCATTGCCCACCCTTACCACTCTTCCACCAAGGAGCCAATACACAGAAGTTAAGGATTTAAAAAATAATAAATTAAAAAAAATTTTAAGAATGTCCATCCTTTGCTTCTGATGTTATCTTCTGGGGAGCAAACAAAAGAAGTACAACTTTTTTTTCCTACATATCAACTCTTCTAAATATCAGAAGGCAACTGTCATATTCCCCGCAGTCTTCTTTTTGTCTAAGTAAACATCCTCAATTCCCTCAAGTGATCCTCAGATGATGTAGACTCAAGGCCCTTCACCATTCTGAATGCAACTACTCTGGATGCTTTCTACTTTATCATTGCCTTAAACCAAATAGAATATTCCAGAAAGGATCTGGTGAGGGTAGAGTGTAGTGAGGTTGTTACCTCCTTAGTCTTTCTATTTTTCTCTTAATGTAGTCCAAGAACTATTAGATTTTTTAAGCTGCTATGTCTCACTACTAACTCACAATGAACATATAGTTCACTAAAACTCCTAAATCTTTATTTTAGATAAGTTTCTAATTGTACCTCCATCGCCTTATACATATAAAGTTGATTTCTGGTACCCAAGTATGAGACTTGATATTGGTCTCTAATAAAATTAATCTTCTTGGATTCAACTGAATGTTCTGGGCTGTCAGGATATTTTTGGATATTGACTCTTATCATCCAGCATGTTTAAGCTATCCCTCCACAAATGTGATGAAAATTCCATCTGTCTTTACCTAAATTATTAATAAAATGTTAAGCAGAAAAAAGATCTAAGGTGTCATGATTGGTTTGCCCTCCCTCCCTCCCTCCCTCCCTCCCTTCCTTCCTTCTTTCC
>NC_058134.1:50976531-51014568 GCF_016433145.1 Gracilinanus agilis | reverse complement strand
CTGCTGCTGCTGCTGCTGCTGCTGCCCGCACTGCCGTCGGGGGTCCGGGCGCAGGCGGCCGGGCAGGGGCAGGGGCAGGGGCCGGGCCCCGTCGGGCAGCCACCGCAGCCCCCGCCACCGCAGCAGCCTCAGGCGGGAGGGCAGCAGCCGCAGCCCCAACCCCAGCAGCAGTACCACGGCGAGCGCGGCATCTCCATCCCGGACCACGGCTACTGCCAGCCCATCTCCATCCCGCTGTGCACCGACATCGCCTACAATCAGACCATCATGCCCAACCTGCTGGGCCACACGAACCAGGAGGACGCCGGGCTCGAGGTGCACCAATTTTACCCGCTAGTGAAGGTGCAGTGCTCGGCCGAGCTCAAGTTCTTCCTTTGCTCCATGTACGCGCCTGTGTGCACTGTCCTGGAGCAGGCGCTGCCGCCCTGTCGCTCGCTATGTGAGCGGGCCCGCCAGGGCTGCGAGGCACTCATGAACAAGTTCGGCTTCCAGTGGCCGGACACCCTCCGCTGCGAGAAGTTCCCAGTGCACGGAGCCGGTGAACTCTGCGTGGGCCAGAACACCTCTGACAAGGGCACCCCGACCCCCTCGTTGCTCCCAGAGTTCTGGACCAGCAACCCCCAGCACGGGAGCGGAGCTGGAGTCGGGGGTGGCCGCGGAGGAGGCGGTGGTGGATCCGGGGGCGCCACCTCCCCGGAGCGGGGCAAGTTCTCCTGCCCGCGGGCGCTGAAAGTGCCGTCCTACCTCAACTACCACTTCTTGGGGGAGAAGGACTGCGGCGCCCCATGCGAGCCCACCAAGGTGTACGGCCTCATGTACTTCGGCCCGGAGGAGCTGCGCTTCTCGCGCACCTGGATCGGCATCTGGTCCGTGCTCTGCTGCGCCTCCACGCTCTTCACGGTGCTCACGTACCTGGTGGACATGCGGAGATTCAGCTACCCAGAGAGGCCCATCATCTTCCTCTCAGGCTGCTACACTGCAGTAGCCGTGGCCTACATCGCGGGCTTCTTGCTGGAGGATCGGGTGGTATGCAATGAAAAGTTTGCCGAAGATGGGGCCCGAACGGTGGCCCAGGGCACCAAAAAGGAGGGCTGCACTATCCTTTTCATGATGCTGTATTTTTTCAGCATGGCCAGCTCCATATGGTGGGTGATCCTCTCTCTCACCTGGTTCCTGGCAGCAGGGATGAAGTGGGGCCACGAGGCCATTGAGGCCAATTCACAGTACTTCCACCTGGCAGCCTGGGCGGTGCCAGCCATCAAGACTATCACCATCCTGGCACTGGGTCAGGTGGATGGAGATATACTCAGTGGGGTGTGCTTTGTCGGGCTGAACAACGTGGATGCTCTGAGGGGCTTCGTGCTGGCACCCCTCTTTGTTTATCTCTTCATTGGCACCTCCTTTCTTCTGGCTGGCTTCGTGTCCCTCTTCCGAATCCGAACCATCATGAAGCACGATGGTACCAAGACGGAAAAGCTGGAGAAGCTCATGGTCCGTATAGGAGTCTTCAGCGTCCTCTACACGGTACCTGCCACCATTGTCATTGCCTGCTACTTTTATGAGCAAGCCTTCAGAGAACAGTGGGAACGAAGCTGGGTGGCCCAGAGCTGCAAGAGCTATGCCATCCCTTGCCCTCACCACCAGGGTGGTGGTGGTGGCCCTCCCCACCCACCCATGAGCCCCGACTTCACAGTCTTCATGATCAAGTACCTCATGACATTGATTGTGGGTATCACCTCTGGGTTCTGGATCTGGTCGGGGAAGACCCTCAACTCCTGGAGAAAGTTCTATACCAGACTTACCAACAGCAAACAAGGGGAAACCACCGTTTGAGAGGGAAACGTCCATCCCACAGGCACACAGCCCCAACAAAAAGCCATTTCCAGTTCCCTCTGCTTTCCGGTCCCTGAAAAGGTAGCTCCATCGGATTCATTCCACTTGTTTGACTCTGGGCTGTACTTGGACTCATTCCAGATGTGCTTCCTCTCACACGCTTAAAAAACAAACAAAAAATAACCTTCAAATCTCTAGAACCCTCCCTAGAAGCAAGCAAACAAGGGGACTTAACTGCTAGGAGAGATTTGGGACATACTGAATATTGGCACCTCACTCTCTGGTACCAAGACTTTATGGTTTTATGATTGTAAATAGCCTGTGTAAGATTTTTGTAAGTATATTTGTATTTAAATGATGGAAAATCACGTTTTTAATTATTTAGGGATTTTTAACCATCCCCAGAGTTTCTTCCTTGGGTGTTTTCCTCCCCAAATATTCCAAAAAGAAAAGGGGAGGGGGGCTTCCATTCCCTCCTTCACACAGGTTTTTCAGAACCATCTGCTCGGGTTGAGCAGAGAAGTCTTGATTTTGTTGCCATGTCTGACAATTATCCCCTCCTTTCCCTCTGACCCCACCCCCCTTTCTGAAGTGGGGTGGGGGAATTCAGATCTCTTCCAGCCTTCCAAACCCTAAACTGGGAGCCCTGCCAGTCCCAATTCCACCCTCCCCTGGGGGCAGATTCTGAAGCCTTGTCTTTTTACTTTATAAAACTGAATTTTCTATGTGAACTGTGCTCAGAGCTCACCAGGGACCTGACAGATTGTGGGTGCTGACAGTCCTCAGCCTTCTACCACAACCCACCTCTCATTCCCAGGCACTCTTAATACTGACATTTAACCTGGTTTGAGGGTGAATAGGATGTAAATTCCAAGCTTGTTTTCCAGTCTACTTTTTCATGGATGAACTCATTTTTTTTCCCTGAGTGTGTAAAATCTGAAATAGATTTGGCCAACCTCATGGAAAAAAATGTGGTGACTGAGCTTTCAGAAGAGGCATCACACTTTGTGTGGGTTGGAAGAGACTGAAAATGGTGGTTTGAAAATGTTAATTTCAATTGTAGACTCATTCTTGGCTGTCTGCCTCCCAGATTGAGACAGCTCAAATGTTTATATTCTACTCTTCTGTAAACAAAACAGTTGAGATCACCTGGAAATCTTTATTGGAAAATTGATATTTATTGTCATTAACAGGACAACCAAATATAAACAGGATCAGAAAACGTAAGGAGTTCAGGAATATGGGCTTTCTC
Source organism: Gracilinanus agilis (assembly GCF_016433145.1). Taxonomy (NCBI): domain Eukaryota; kingdom Metazoa; phylum Chordata; class Mammalia; order Didelphimorphia; family Didelphidae; genus Gracilinanus; species Gracilinanus agilis. The sequence continues at coordinate 51,011,483 of NC_058134.1, read as the reverse complement.
ATAGGGTATTGCTCTAGTCACTTTTTGAAATCAACTTACAAAGCAGTTACTAATTAGTCTTATAATGCAAAACTCTGTAAGCAAACAAACAAAATGTACACTGTTAACCCATTCTCCTTATTAAGAAACTGAGACTGGGGAATGGGGTGGGGGAGGGGGTAAGCAGACCATATGCCATAATGAGGAACCTGAGAAGATCCGGGAGGCAAAAGAGTATCAGTGATTGATGGGTTTACTCCCTCATTAAAATGATATTGCATAGGACAGGGAGAAAAGGAGATCAAGTTCTGCTCCCAAAAAATCGTGGGTGATTCTCCTTCCCTCACAGATTTGTACATGTAAAAAAAAAAAAATGAACAAGTCATGTTTTTATTTTGTGAATTTGTGTGGAAGGAAAGGAGGAGAAATGCAGTTGTCCTGATAGCATTGTTTTAAACTTTCAGAATATATCATAAAGGCTGTACTTAAGATCCTAAATTAATCTGTGACTGTCATAACCCTAAAATGCAAAGGTTTCTTTTTTAAAAAAATTTGGTATGCATTTATTCTGTTCACTATCACAAGATCATCTATATTTATAGAGGAATAGAAGTTTATATATATCAAATATCATATTTTTAATTTCGCAAATAAAAATTGAGGTTTTGTATAAAATGCTATGGTCTTTGTGCCTCACAGGAATAGAGCTTGTACTGTCTGTGCTATCTTTACATTTTATAAGAGTCTCAGAAGCTTGTCCCCCTGTATGAGGAATTCAGCACAGGAATCCATGAAACAGGTTTGCTCCATCAGCATTTAGGGTGGGTTTGATAAATCTGTCTGTCCAAAGAACTATGGAAATCATAATCAGGATCTCTGTTTTGGTTGATATCATTCAACCCAAGAAAAGGCTGCTTTTATAAAAGAGGAAAATAGAAATCTGTAAGAATGTTGTTCAGGAAGCTTATGATTTTGTTGCCAAAAACCCCAAAACAAAAAAACCAAAAAAATTTACATATTTACTATTTTTTTAGTATTTTTTTGATACCTTTGTAAAAATATTTATGAGATTACCTTCTCTCTCCAGTTCTGAATATTCAGAAACAAGCAATAAAATGTAGTTTTAATCATTTTATGCTATAATTAGATTTATAACTTTTAGGTTTAAAAAAAAATTAGATGGAAGGCTTTTGAAGCTCCCAAATTTATCCCTTCCAAAAAACCTTTTATCACAATTTCCCATGGAATTAATTTATAAAGAGTTTTGATTGTTTTTTATTAAAGATATTTTTCTAGTCTCTTTTTAGTTTAATGTATACATACAGGTTATTGAACATTTTATAACCTGGAAATAAGGACAGATTTATCATCTAAATTATTTTTTTAATGTAAGCTTTAAAACAGAATAGCTTCATTTGAAAGAAGAAAGAAAAAAAAAAACCTGTTACTCTATAGATTCAAAACTTTTTTGGGACATATTACATTGTAGTGTTTTTGATGGATCACAATGGGCTAAAATGAATATCTATATATTACAATTATGTTTTGATTACAAAGGGATTGAAACAACTGTTTTTATTATTCAACTTTTAGGGAAACTGAAAATATTTTCCCCATTGGGAAAAGTAAATGTTTATAGCCTAAAATTTTAGGTAGCATTTGTACTGTAATTCACATATACTTCTCCCCTACCCTTGTCAGATTGTTCTAAACAAATAAAGTAACTTTTTGAAAAGTCCTTCTGTAAAGACATGGAAAAAGTCAACAGCTCTAAGCATAACTATATATATATATATATATATATATATATATCCTAGGTCACTAGGCAATTCAAAGAGGCAATTTCCCACTTTGAATCCCCAACTTACTTATTTCTGTAAAGTTGCACCATATTTCACACAGGGAATACATGTTAGAATGCTACTTAGCCTGAATAGTAAGGATGTTTTGACAGAGAGTTTGATACAGAAGTGTTTTGTAAGCTAGATTTAAATATTTGTAGAAGGGCTTTTAAAATCGCCATCAGGCTCTGTTATTGGAGTTCAAATGATTTAATACTGAAAGTAAAAAAAAAAAAGAGGTGCTTTTATATTGATTAAGAAACTATGGTGCCTCAAAGACCATAGAGCTATTGGCAATAGTGCCCCAGTGGCTTTAGGGCCATATTGGTGTCTTTCTGACAATCCTTATTTTTTTTTTACATTATTTAACTTGTCATCTTGTTATTTTTACTGTTAATAACAACTGTCAATTGAAGTCATTTCTCCCTCTGCCCCCAGCTTCCTTGATTTAGCTATTGTGATGAATGTATGCATGTGTATTAAAGAGAACCTATTGGTGCTTTAAAAAAGAAAAACAAATATTTAATTTAATAACATTTTGTGGCCCCCTAGGGTCATATTCTTAATTTCAGAAGTGCTTCCCTAAATCAGCCCCTGTAAGATGGATAGACAGGGGTTGAAACAGATCTTTCAGTTAGTTCTGTGGCAATCACTCGTCAAACAGACCATGCCACTGTTCCTTTTGTCTCCAGTGAGCAATCATAAACCCCTTACACACTTTTGTACTCTCCTGAAAGGTTTTAGCATTTAGATATAGAGGAGTGAATGATGAGCAGCTACATAAAGCAAGTCCTAAACACAAGCCATTTTAGTATTTAAATATGATTTCAGATCAGCTTCACTGAAGACATGTACCTCAGGCTGAATATATTTGGCCAAAAAAAAAAAAAAAAGAAGAAAAGAAAAGAAAGGTTTTCTTTTAACCATGACTGCTCTGCTTTTTTTAGTTGTATAGCCAGTGATATTGGCTATAGGCCATTTTTTTGTGCCACGAATGTGCAATCAATTAAAATCAGTGGCATATTATTCATAGATACACTGCAGAATTTCAAATTATAGTCCATTTGGGGGTTATTATAGCCTTGGCCTTCAAAGCTACAAGCTATGTAGCTGTATCCCATACGCCAATTAAGTTAAGCTCCTAATTTTGGTCCATTGTGATTTAGAATTCCTGCTAATTTTGAGAGTAAGTATTTTCTTGTAGTTTTTATTATGTTCTTTGACACATACCTATGTCAAGAAGGAACTGCTTCCAGATGGATAAAGACATTACTTTGTCAATTAAGCTGCAGATGACCTGTGGACATTTTTTTGTTTGTTTAAATCCTGTTCTTCTGTCTTAGAATTATTGCTAAGTGTTGGTTCTGCAGCAGAAGATCTGGTAAAGGCTAGGCAACTGAGGTCAAGTGACTTGCCCAGGGTCACACAGCTAGGGAATATCTAAGGCCAAGTTTGAACCCAGGACTTTCCATCTCCAGACCTGACTCTCTCATTGAGCCATCTAGCTGCCTCTGTACTGATTTTTATAAGACACACTACAAGAAATGCTGACCAATTTCTACTTAAAAATGGAACATCATGATCTTTTAATATATGAACACTTCCTTATATGTCATAAATAGGGACATAGTTCTTTTATTAGGGTTTTAACATGGCTGAGTAACAAAATTTAATGTCTTCAATATGATTCTGATTAGACTGATTGTACATTTTAAAAAAAGTAAATACTATGAAAGTCATAATCAGCTTTACAAGCCAAGAAAATTTTTAACGTCGATTATTTAGAAAAGCAAACAACCTCGTTTTGTTTCTGATTTCCCAATAGAGAATAGCCATGAATTATTGTTTTTATTTTAAGATGGTTCTGTTCTAAGATAGCATACTTGTAAGTAGGTCTCTTTAAATGGTTTTTGAAAGGCCACTTTAATTCATTGCCTGGATGTCTCATAGCAGCCATCAGATAATGCTAGAAATAAAATGTCTCTTAAAAACATACATATACACCTTTTCCCACATTTAGCATCCTTGTAAAACTATTTGAGATTGCATTTCTCCAAGATTTATATGTTCTTAACAACCATTTTAATTAAAATGTAAGTTTTTAAAAAATGTAAACATAATACGCAAATGTTCCGTATATTTCAAATGATAAAGATCTCAGGAATATTTCTCTATAGTACAGGTCTTAAAACGTATATTCATAGCAATGCGGTGATTAGCACATTAAAAAAGAACCAGCAGCAATGCTTTGAAATAGTTCAGTGTGACCTGTCTTTTCCTTCCTTTCCTTTCCTTTTTAAAAATCAAGTATCATCCTCTAATCTGTGGCTATCTCCATGTTTCAGATCTCCACACCTGTTTGAATTAAATTTGCAGGGGAATAACTTCAAATTCTCCCCATAGACAAAATGTAGCCTCTGTTTCCTTTCAAATCAGCAGTGTGCCCTTGCTTAAATGATGTGCAGGGATACAAAGTGTTCTCTTGCCCTTGGAGTAGATTCTTCCTCACAATCCCAGCATCCAAGTGCCTGGAAGTCAAATAGACCTGAAGGCTTAGTTGGAAGTTGCAAAATGTCAAGGACTGTTGTCATGTTAAAGTGATATGGTTTTTCCTCTCTGCTAGGAATTGGGATTTTGCAGGGTGGGTGGAGGAGAGCGGATGTGTGGGGTCTCTTTAATTTCTATCCCAGAAGAAGCAAGCAGGGAAGTAGTTTAGCACAATACATCCAATTATCTAAGATAATTGAGGGCAGTGATTGCACAGACAATGGAAAGCAAATGTTCGAACCCTTCATTTTCACATCCTAAGAGAACCTCATTATGACAGCTTGCCAGGACATGGATTCAGATATCCACAGGTCAAATCGCAGGGCCTGAGCAGGGATGCCTATAAGGTGAGTTAGTCCAGAATTACAAAAGGGTGCCACAGTTGGGCTAATTCCTTTCCTTGAACTGGGCAGAAGAAGCAGGAGTTGCTCATTTGAATTTTTCCTCTACCTCCCTTTTGATAGATATGTCCATGTCAGTAAGATGGCCAAAAAGCAGGTATCCTGAGAAAGTTAGAGCAATGAGTAACAAACTTTTTAAACAGTTACTAAGTAGGTTGTACTTTGTAATAGAGATATAACAATAACTAATATTTATGTAATGTTTTAAGATTTGCTATATGTTTTACATCTTATCCTCACAGCCATCCTGGGAGTTCTGTGCTATTATTTTACAGATAAGGAAACTGAGGCAGGCAAGCTAATTGACTTGCTCAGAGCCACACAGCTACTAAGTGGCTTAGGCCAGCTTTGAATCCAGATCTTCCTGATTCTAGGTAGTATTCTATCCATTGAGCTGCCCTCAAAGAAAGGCGAATCCAGTTCCTACCCTCAAAGGGCTCACAATGACTACCATGTACAAAGAAACTAATTACAGGATAAAATGGAGATAGTCTCAGAAGGAAGATACCAGTATTGGGAGGGGAGAAGGAAAGGAGAAAGAAAGGGGAGAAAGACTGATAATAATCAACAACTAGGGTAACCAGGATTATATATATATATATATATAAAGTTAGCCAGACTTTAATTGTGCTAGAAGAAATCATTCTTTCTAAGGTCTATGAGGAGGCAGATGGTTTAATTTCTCAAAATGTTTAGTGTCATATCCTGGAACCTCCCTATAATAATGCTTTCTGTAGAACCAGGTTTGACTAAGGGTTGTCCATTGAAAGAATTTAGCTACCATTGGACCAAAAGAACCGATTTTAAAACAGGGTCAGTACAGGGCACAGAGTTAGGAGCTTTATAATATCAAGAGGATTAAATTTCAAGGTCAGGACTTCAAGGACACTATAATTGAGAGACAATAAGATTAGTAAAGGGCTCATTCAGATACCCATAATGGGGAGGAGAAATCCTCTCAAAGACCATGGAAGGCTCGAGAGTAAGTTAGGCTATGTGTTTCCAGTCTTCATAGAAAGGTAAGACTAGTTGGCCAAGCTTTTCAGTGCCAAGTTTCATAAGGAATGGAGGACACGGGAGTCATATGAATCTTGAAGACTTGTTAAGATAAACTACATTGGGGATTTCTGCCATTCTACTATCGGTGCATTGTTTGTTTGTTCTATTTTGTTTTGATTTTTTGGCATGTAGAAGTGGGCCATGTATTCTTATCACAATCTTGTCTGCCATGAGGCTTTATTCTTGCTATTTCTTTGGTCACTTTGGTCAATCCAGCAAGCATTTATTTAACACTATTCAGAGCAAGACATTGTACTAGGATGGGGATGCCAAAATTAAATGCAATAGTCCCTGTCCTTGAGAAGCTTCAGAAATGAAAAGGAAACATGAATTTATTAAGCACTGCTATATGCCACGCATCGTGCTGAGCATTTCATAAATATTATCTCATTTGACCCTCTTAACAACCCCAGGAGCTGTTTTTATCCCCATTTTCCAGTGGACAGAACTGAGGCAAATTGAGATTAAATGACTTGTCCAGAATCACACACCTAGTAAATTCTGAAGCCACATTTGAATTTTAGGGCTTCCTGGCTCTAGGACCATTGCTCCATCCACTGTGCCAACTAGCTGCCTGTTTAGGATTCAACAGAAAGGATATGATCTATACATACATAAAATATGTACCTGTGTGTTAAGTATTTGGGCAAATTGGTAGAGTAACATAGGAGCCAATGAGAGAGGCAGAACTGATGGAATCACACAGCTAGTCACTGTCTGAGGCCAGATTTGAACTTGGGAAAATAAGTCTTTATGACTACAGACCTAGCAGTCTATCTCCTGATATACCTATCTGCTGGATATATATATGTATATTCATGTATATTAATATATGCCCTACATATATTTATATATTTATATTGTCTCCTTCAATTGTGAATGTCCTTGAAGTGAAGGCAGAGCCATTCATTTCTTAGCATCTCCAGTGCTTAACATACTACTTGACACACAGTAGGTGTTTAATAAATACTCATGGATGGATTGATTGATGGCTCACAGAAATGCGGATTAAGGACAGAAATTGTCTACGCTAGTGTTCTCATTTTATAGCTAAAGAGAATGAATAAAACAACCATGAAGAAAGAAAAGATTTTGATATGGTACCATTAGAGTAAAGAAAGATAAATGACTCAAAGACAATACCTCATGTAGTAGCAAGATGGAATAAAAGAGACTAGGAATCGTCATCCCTTTGTTTAGGCTTAATTAATTTTGGTGTAACATAATATGTCAAGAGGCTCAGGTGAAACTACGAGCTTAGGGATGGGCAGAAATGAACCTCTATTTTAGTACCTGATAAAATGTGGGCATCTCTCAGAAATCTGAAGGTTGAATTTCTCTACTTTTACAAAAGATAAATGTTATTAAGGAAAAGGAAAAGGAAGTCGATAACATGAATTATTAACTCTTAGACACTTGGAATTTTTATGCTAGAAGGGACTATCAGAGGCCAGAACTTCTTAATATTTATTTGTTTCATGGACTTCTTTGGCAGGCTGCTGAAGCCTGTGAATCTCTTCTCATGATAATGATTTTAAATGCATAAAAGAAAATATAGAGGATTAGAAAGGAAATCAATTATATTTAAATACACTTATTAAAATGTTTTTAACAGCAAGGTCACTAACCTCAAGTCAAAAAAGACTCTGATTCTAGACTAATGCCCTCAAATTACAAATAAGAAAACTGAGATCCAGAGAAAATTACTTATTCAAGTTCAGCTAATAATGGTTGAATGTCTTGTCAATAGTACAGGGAGAGGGGAGAGGCTGAGGCTAGCAGATTGCTTAAATTTGGGTGTTTGGAGCTACAGTAGGGCTGAATCTGGGTCCACTAAGACTAGCACTGATATAGTGAGCAGTCAGGACTTCTGGCTACCTAAGGAAAGGTAAATAGGTGAAGTTTGGGAAAATGGAGTAGGTTAAAGCATCTGAGTGGATTATTGTTTGCATTGGACCTGTGAAAGATAATTGCACTTTCAACCTGGGTTAAATAAAAAGTTTGGGGGTGGGGGAGGGAGGAATAGAGAAAGGAAAGAAGGGAGGGTAGGAGAGAGTGAAAGATAGAGAGGAAGGAAGGAAAGGGAGGGAAGAAGAAGAACGGGAGCTCAAGTGAAAGAAAGAGAAGGAAGGAAGGAAAGACAAATGGAAGGAGAGGAGAAGGGAAGAGAAGGTGGGAAGGAAGGAAGAACAAGAGGAAGAATGAAAAAATGAAAACAAATGTATATGAGAGCAGATGTATTTTGACTATATAATTGCTTTCTGAAAGCACAACCCATGAGGGTCCAGAAGGCCTCTTAAAACATGACATTTCAGGGGCAGCTGGGTAGCTCAGTGGAGTGAGAGTCAGGCCTAGAGACAGGAGGTCCTAGGTTCAAACCTGGCCTCAGCCACTTCCCAGCTGTGTGACCCTGGGCAAGTCACTTGACCCCCATTGCCCACCCTTACCAATCTTCCACCTATGAGACAATACACCAAAGTACAGGGGTTTAAAAAAATTTTAAAAAAAAACATGACATTTCAAAAATTCTAAGCTATATCAAGAACAGAAAATATCATCTAGAAAAAAAAAACCAGATTTGGTTGAATATGTAACATTTCAGAGTTTAAAGATACAGCCAATCCATGGGGATCTGGCATTTAGCATGCTATTTTCATTTAGATCAAATCAGAAACTTAGATCTTGAAGGGACCTTCAAAGTCATTCAGGCTAATCTCATTTTGTGAAAAAGAAATGAATGAAACACATCAAGGTGAAGCAAACTGGCAAAGGTCATATTAGACTGAGCAGGAAATACAAACTGTGACTGCCTGGTCATGGCCTTCCTCCTTCACCAGCTGCCTCCTCAGTTCAATTCAAGCCATAGAATGAGGGTATCCAAAAGCTCAGAAAGAACTCTGTTGGCCATCTCATCCAACCCATACCAGATAAGAATCCCTACAACAACATACTTGACAATTGTTCATCAGCATCTGTTTATTGACCTCTAAGGGAAAAGTCCCCTTTTTTAAAAATACCCTTACCTTCCATGTTAGAATCAATACCATGTGTTGGTTCCAAGACAGATGAGTGGTAAGGGCTAGGCAATGGAGGTTAAGTAATTTGCCCAGGATCACACAGCCAGAAAGCAATGAGGCCAGATTTGAACCCAAGACTTCCTGTCTCTGACCTTCAATCCACTTAGTTGTCTACCTTCCCCAATCCCACCATCTTTTGAGACAACCTATTCCAGTTTTGTACAGTTCCGATTGTTAGGAAATTCTTCTTAACAAGTCTCGAGTTACCTCTTTGCAGCTTCCTCTCATTGCTTTTCATTCTTCTCTCTTGGATCAACTGATTGTGTTCCTTCATACACAAAGAGGGCCAAAATAACAACACTCTTGGTGACATCTTTTGACTCACAAATAAACTGAATTACAGTAAAGCAGAGTTACATGAAATCATGGGCCTTACTCTTTCTTCCAGAGTCATCAATGTCCAGTGGCAAGACAAAAGTCAACTCAACTGGTGATGGCTCAGGATGCAATGGATGGCCTTGGCTTCTTTGATGTCTAACCAAGCTCTGAGTGTTCCACAGCATCTACTTCCAACACCTTCATGGCCTTTGGAGAACAATGGGGAACAAATTATTCTCATCTCCCCTTTATGTCTTCACTCGAGTGAGATAGACATCCCCCTAACTCACAAACAGGTTTGAGGGTTGTTGTTACTCTCATCTGGAGTCAACTAGAATAAATATAATTCCTCCTCCCCAGGGCAATCCTTCAAGAAGGAAGGAAGATGATTATCATGTTCCTCAGAGTCTTCTCTTCAAAAGCCTAAACATTTCCACTTCCTTCAACCAATTCTCTAATGACATGGACTCAAAAACCTTCCAGCTTATTAATGTCCCTTTAAAACTGAGGTCCTCAGAACTCAACATAATCCTACAAATGAGATTCGATAAGGGCACAGTATAGCAAGGTGATCACTTCCTAGTTTTCAGAAGCTATATCCCTCATTATCTCAAGAGCTTTTTCGACTGTCACATCATACTGTTGACTCACATCGAACTTGTGGTCCATTCAGCCCCTGAGATCTTTTTTTCAACTTAATACAATCCATTAAAATATGTACTAAACATCAACTCTGTCTCTTAAGGCACTGTGCTAAGGACTGGGGATACAGTGACAAAAATGAAAGAGTCCCTGCCCTCTGGAAGGTTATATTCTACTAATAGGAATACAACATACATATAAGTAAATACAAAGAAATTCCATAAATATACGGTGCTAGTAACTACAGGGTTCAGAAAAGGTCTCATGAAGAAGGTGGGGCCTAATCTAAATTTAAAAAGATTCTCTGGGGTAAAGAGGGAATACATTTCAAGCACAGAGGACACTGCCTTGGAAGTGGGAGATTCAATGCTGTGTATGAAGCACATCCAACAGGCCAGTTTTATTGGAAGAGTGCATGAAGGGCAGAAGTATGAAATAAGACTGGAGGGGTAGGTAGAAACCAGATCATGGAGGATTTTAAAAGTCTGGCCAGGGAGCTTGTATTTTATCCCACAGACAATAGAGAGGCATTGCAGATTTTGGATTAAGGAAATTATATACATGGTCAGATTTGTGTTTTAAGAATATTAATTGGGACAACGGTTGGAGTTGGGACACTAATGCACCGTTAATGGAATTGTTAACTGATCCAACTATTCTGGAGAATAATTTAAAACTATGCCCAAAGGATTATAAAATAGATTCATATTCCCAAAGACATCAAAGAAAAAGGACTTATTTACACAAAAATATAATTGGAAATTGAAGGGATGCCCATCAACTGGGGAATGACTAAACAACTTGTGGTATATGATTGTGATGGAAAACTATTTTGCTATAAAAAATAATGAGCAAGATGTTTTCAGAAAACCTGGGAAGATTTATATAAACTGATGCAAAGTGGAGATCATTTTATAGACGAACAATATTGTATGATGATCAAATGTGAATGACTCGAGCTTTTCTGATTAATACAATGGTCCAAGATAATTCCCGAGGACTTATGATAAAAAATGCTATTGCCTTCTAGAAAAGAACTGATGGAATCTCTATACAGATTGAAGCTTAATTTTTTCACTTTCTTTTTTTGCATTTCCATTTTTTTTCGAAATGGCTTGTATGGAAATATGTTCTGCTTATTTCACATATAAAATTGATATCCCATTTCTTGTCTTCTCATTGAGTGGGGGTGTGGTGGGAGGGAGAGAGAATTTAGAACTCAAAATGTTTTAAACATTAATATTAAAATAAATAACCTTTTAAAGAATATTAATTGGGCAGCTATATGGAGAATGGTTTAGAAAGGGGTGGGACCAGAATCAGAGACTCCAAAGAGGATATTATTATAATAGTCTAGGTGAGAGGTGATATGGTCTGTAACTAGGGTAGAGGTCATGTGAGTAAAGAAAAAGGGACATCAGAAGAAATCATTATCAAACATGTCAAGTACTTTTAAAATTTTATAAGTATCAGTTATTGTTATGGAGGTCAGAGGAAAAGAGTCAGAGGATAAGTTACTAACCTGGAATATTCCTAAAATTGAACATTCTACAATCTATTATAATAGGTATAAAAACAACTATGTAACTTTTTTAGTTGAATAAAAGAATTAGACTGTAAGTCCTTGAGAGCATCTTCAGTACAACATGGGAACCAAACATGATGATGAGTGATTCCTTACCTCCTTCTCTTTTCCCATGATTTTGATTTTGGCTTCTAGGTCTCTATGTGGAATTTTTTCTGCATAACTTGGAGATTATGAACATTAAGGATGGCAACAAATATTTAAAAGGTTCTTTCCTTGCCCCACTGAGGCGGGTTGGTTGAATAGTACCCACGATAAAGGGACTTCTTAGAATATGTGTATGCTTCGATCCTCTCCTGTTGAGCAAGGCCAGGAGCAGCCTCAGCACCCCTAGCCACTTCAGTGCCAAAAACCTGTCCCAACCACCCTATAGCAACTCCCTTTTCTGGATGGTTCCCTCATAATTTTATTCCTCTGAGTAGAAAAGGAAAAGAGGTAGGTTATGATCTGAATTTACACGCACTCTGGAAAATTCTTAAAATAATAAGATACTCTCTTCTCAGATCTGTACTGAGAAAAACCTCTCTTGCCCCTATTTGCATTGAGCTCTCTCAATGCCACTATATATATTCATGGTCAGGCAAGCTCATGGTAAATGACCATATCGTTTTAATAGCCACTTCAAATAGCATAGTAATGTGAAAAAGCAATTAAATGCATAAAGCTTCCAGAAATCAGCTGCTTTGGTTGAAACATAGAGAGGATGAATGTTTTTTTTCCCTCCGTATTTGAAGGAAAAAGAAATAATTAGTTGGACAGGTAAGCAGACTTCCTTACTTTAGGATGGGAGGGAGAAGGAAGGTGCCATGGACCGAGTTTGGGTTTCTCAACATTCAAACATCTCTGCCCAATCTGCTTGCAGTTCTGTGGCTTCAACCCTCATCCACAGGGGCCTTGTATCCATTTGTCTCAAGATCCAGTCTGACTTGGTCTCCACTCTCCTCTGATCGGGTCTTTTGGGCACGTGAAATCCATACTGCTCATTACTTCAGTCTATGGTCAGTTCGGAAAGGAATGTCCCGACAGGTCATCAGTCCTGCCTGCCTGCTTCTGCCTTTCCACCCTCTTTTTTGGTGTGGTTTTCTTTGTTAAAGCTCCTCAAGGCCCAGAGCCATGGGACACAGAGAACTCTAGATAGTGCCACCCTCAAACAGATACTTCTGCCTTCATGGTAATGACTCGAGAGGAGGGATCATTTGCACCGAAACTGTACTACATTCAGTTTTTATGAAATAATATCATAGCTGGTTATTGTGAGCAACTGTTAGGAAAGCGAGCTATATTTGGCTACATATGTATGTCTCTATTTTAGTGTGGAGATTCATTGTCTGCAATTCCGTGAAAGACAGAACGCTTCTGATGTATATTTCTAGCTACCAGGTCATATCATGGTAGGTGTTTATAGGTGGTCAGTTTTAGCAGCTTACAAAGATGTGTTGTACAATTTCTACTGTCTTTGGCATAATTCACATTGATTACCAAGTTGGGCCTCCTTTGGCATAACCTTTTGGTAATTTTCTGGTTTTAAATTCTTCCCTTTAGTCTCTATACTTTAAAAGTTTTGGGAAATTTCGACCATTCAGTATCTATTAAAAATGTTGTTAATAGATTTTTATGTTGCAGGTTCTACCACTTCATTCCTTATGATCTGCATGGATCAATAAGTGGGGCTCATTATTTATTATTTTTGTAATATTTGGTGGCTTAGACAGCTAGATGGCACAGTGGATAGAGTACTGAGCCTGAAGTCAGGAAAACTTGTCTTCATGAGTTCAAATCTGGCCTCATACACTTGCTAGCTGTATTACCCTGAATGAGTTACTTAACCCTGTTTGCCTCAGTTTCCACATCTGTGCAAGAACTGGAGATGGAAATTTGTTTGACTTAGCATTGGTTATCATCACCATCATCAATATCATATTCATGAGTTGTGTTTTTATCTAGAAATTTTGACAGACCAAGCATTAAGGTATCATTACTCTGCCTTACAATTGCCTTTTGGCCTATTTTTTTTTAAAATTTTAAACCCTTAACTTCTATGTATTGACTTATAGGTGGAAGATTGGTAAGGGTAGGCAATAGGGGTCAAGTGACTTGCCCAGGATCACACAGCTGGGAAGTGTCTGAGGCCGGATCTGAACCTAGGACCTCCCGTCTCTAGGGCTGGCTCTCAATTCACTGAGCTACCCAGCTGCCCCCCTTTTGGCCTAGATTTAGAGTAAATCAACAACTAATTTGAAGACCCCCTAAAGTCACTGGTTTGATCCTATTATCTACACTGCCAAAGGGACTTCTTCATCACCAGTTGTGGAAGATGCTTACATGGCATCAGGAAGGGTTAATAGATCAATTCAGACTACTAGAAGCCGTGGAGGAAGCAAAAGTTTTTTAATACCCTTACATTGGACTTAACTTGATTCTTGACCTATGGACTAGATTTTGAGCATTGGCACTTCCGATGTTTAGCTTTTGTGACCTCAGGCTTATTATTTTGCCTCTGAAACTCAGTTTTCTTATTTTAAAATTAGGAAACTTCTTGCACTTCAGTATTTTTTTGAGACTGAAATGAAATGTATATAAATGACATAACTATATTATAACTATATATATATATATATAATGACATAAATGACATATAGTGAATAGAGGACTAGACTTGGAGTTAGGGGGGTGTGAGTTCAAAGCCTGCCTAAGAAATCCACTAGCTTACTAGTTATGTGACCTCGAATAAGCCCGAAACCTCTCTCAGCCTCAGTTTCTTCATCTGTGAAGCAAAGTTGATAATAGCATCTACCTCACAAGACTGTTGTGAAGATCTAACAATATGTAAAGTGTTTTGCAAGCCTAGAAGTACTATTAAATGATAGTCGCTAATTATTATTATTATTGTCATTATGATTATGATATAATTTTTCATGAGCTTTCTCTGCCCTAATCCATCTTCTATACTGAGATTGACTATATATTGACCAGGTCTAATTGCATTATTATTATGCTCAAAAAATATTCAGTTGGGGGCAGCTGGGTAGCTCAGTGGATTGAGAGTCAGGCCTAGAGACGGGAGGTCCTAGGTTCAAATCTGGCCTCGGTCACTTCCCGGATGTGTGACCCTGGGCAAGTCACTTGACCCCCATTGCCCACCCTTACCACTCTTCTGCCTTGGAGCCAATACACAGTATTGACTCCACGACAGAAGGTGAGGGTTTAAAAAAAATATTCAGTTGATCTCTGTTACCTACAGGGAAAGATATGAAATCCTCCATCTGGAATTTAAACCCTTTTCACCATCTGTCTCCAACCTTCCTTTTTAAACTTATTTTCTTTTCTCTAATCCTCCCCACACTTGATGCATTCTACAATATAGCAAAACTAGATGAGTACATGCCTTCTCCCTCCTTTTTTATAGTTATATATGCCATCCTGGCACAGTGAATAAAACCCTGAGCCTAGAGACAGTATAATGAGTTCAAATCTTTCCCCAGACAAGTACTTACCAGTTGGGCAAGTCACTTAACCTCTGTCTGCCTCAGTTCATTCATCTGTAAAATGGCAATGATAATAGCACCCACTTCTCATATTTGCTATAAAGATAAAATCAGATGATATTTTCAAAGTGCTATGTAAATACTATTATCATTATACTTTTTATTATCATTATTGTCAGCTCTCATACTAGGAAATCATTATGGCTACAAACAGACTTTTTTCAGTGATCACATACAAAGAAGGATTATATAAACAATATAAATACTTATCCTAAAATGTAAGTATGTGAATTTGGGGTATACTATAATGATGTCCTGGATTCTTTCAGTATTAACCACATATTACAAAGTGCTGTATTTAGAATAAGGAAAGCCCAAGTTTAAATTTTGACTCAGACATTTAATAGGTGTATTATATGGGAAGATAATTTAATTTCCCTTTCTTCATTTGTAAAATGAAGTCATACTTGATAGTCACTAATATTCCTACCAGCTATAAATCTATACTATGATAATTTATAATTATATTTCCTTCTAACATTTATTCTAGAGGCAGAACCAAGTTGGAGGAGTAAAAAAAAAAAAAGCTCTTCCAAATTCTTCTCTTTAACTTTAAAATAACTCCTCAAAATGAATTCTAAAGTGACAGAATAAAAAAAAGGATAGAGTAAAACAATTTTCCAGTCTAATACAACTTAGAAGATAAGCAGGAAAGGTCTGTTTCACTGGGGTCAGGGTGGAGTGCTGTCCAACACAGGCTATGCCCTGGAGCAAGCCAGGAGCAAGCCTTGGGGATGGGGAATGGGGTGGTGACTGAATCAGCAAGTGGCAAATTTTGGAGCTTTTAGCCTACAGATGATAAAACGATCTGACAACTGGTCAGAAGAAGATTACAAGGGACACTTTTCTGGCACTGGGTACAGGACTCCATTATACATTGCCCTTACGTAGTCCTTTATTGCAGTCCCAGAGTAAGGAGAACTAAAAGGAACATGGACCCTAGTCACAGTTCCCTTGGTAGGAAAGACCAGAACACAGGCCAGGAAAGCAATAAACACACATCTCCTGAGATCATGCCACTTTGAAAGAACTGAGAACTTTCAAACCCCCAGATCTAGCTCTGAAAACATCAGGACAAAGAATATGAAGCTTGGAGCAGTGCCCCTTCCACCTGAGGAGCAGAGCCCAACTTGACATGAAGTTAAAAGCTTTTAAAAATAGGCTGAAAAAATGAAGAAACAAATAATGTTTTAAAACATGACCATATAAAGTTAATGTGGTGACAGGGGAGATGAAATACAAACTCAAAAGGTAACAATGTCAAAATAGCCACATGCAATGTCTCAAAGAAAAATGGAGAAAAGGTCAAAAAAGAATTTCTGGAAGAGCTCAAAAAGGATTTTAAAAATCGAGAGGAAAAGGAACTAAGAGAGATAGAGGAAAAATAATAGAGGCAGAGGAAAAATTGGGAAATGAATGAGAGTGGTGCAAGAAAATCATGAAAAAAGAGTCAATAGCTTGATAAAAGAAGCACAAAAATCCACTGAAGAAAAGAACTTTTTAAAAAGAATTGGTCATGTGGGAAAAGATGTACAAAATTCACTTGAGAAAAGAACTTCTTTAAAAGTGGAATTTACCAAATAAAAAAGGAGGCACAAAATTTCATCAAAGAAAATAATTTCTTAAAATTTATAATTAAACAAGTGAAAACTAATGAATGCATGAGACATCAAGATAAATTATAAGATAAGTGAAAACAATGAAAAATAGAAAAAATGTGAAACATTTCATTGGAAAAGCAAATGACCTAGAAAATAGATCAAGAAGAGATAATGTAAGAATTATTAGACTGTTTGAAAGCTATGATATAAAACAAAGCCTACACATCATCTTTCAATAAATTATAAAAGAAAACTCCCTTAATATAATAGAGCCAGAGGATAAAAAGAAATGTTTCAAGATCCCACAGTCACCTCTTGAAGGAAATCCTAAAATGAAAACTCCTAGGAATAGAATAGCTAAATTTCAGAGATCCCAGATCAAGGAGAAAATATTGCAGGAAGCCAGAAAGAAATAATTCAAATGTTGTAGGTCCACAGTCAGGATAACATTAAATTTTAGCAGCTTCTACATTCAGAGGGCTTTGAATATAATAGTTCCTACATTCAAAGAGCATGGAATATGATATTCTGGAGGGCAAAGAAGCTAGGTTAACAACTAAAAATCACCTACCCTGCAAAACAGAATATAATCCTGCTTAGACTTTAAGGAAACATAAAAGGTAAACAGGAAAGAGAAATCATAAGGAATTCAATATGGTTAAAGTGTTTATAATACTATATGAGCAGATACTACTCGTAACTTCTAAGAACTTTATCATTTTTAGGGCAGTGAGGAGTACACATAGACAGAGGGCACAGGTGTGAGTTGACTATAGTAGGATACTATTTTTAGAATGAAGGGGTGAGAAAGAAGAATCATTGGTAGAAGGGGCAAGGGAGAGATGGAGTGGGGTAAATTATTTCATATAAAAGAGGAGCAAAAGAGCTTTTACAATGGAAGAGAAGGAAGGCTGCAGGCAATGCTTGAAACATTGGACTTGGCTTAAAGAGGGAATGACATCATTTAGGCATAGAAATCTATCTTACCTTATAGAGAAGTAGGAGTGGAGGTGGATAAGAGAGGGAAAAGACTGATATGAGAGAGACCAGATTTTTGGGGAGATGGTGGTCAGAAGCAAAACACTTTTAAGGAGGAACAGAGTGAAATATGAGAGGGGGGAGGGAGGGCCGGGAAAAAGAGGGGGAGAGAGAGAGATGAAAATAGGGACAAATGGGGAAAAAAGATGGAGGGAAATACACAATAATCATACCTGAATATGAATGGTATGAACTCATCTATAAAGTAGAAGTGGATATCAAAGTGGATTAAACATTAGAATCATGTGAAAATGGGGGTGGGTGGGGGAAGAAGTGGGAATTTAACAGCAAGTGTCTCTGATAAAGGTCTCATTTCCCAAAGTGAATTGATTCACATTTAAAAGAATATAAATCAATTACATTTATAACCCAGTGGAATTGCTTGTCAGCTTTGGGAGGGGAAGGGAGAGAACATGAATCATGTAATCATGGAAAAATAGCTTTATAGCTTTAATTAATTTTTAGATTATTTCTAAAAAAGAATAGAACTCATTCCTCAATTAATAGCTAGTCAAAGGATATGATCAGGAAGTTTTCAGAAGAAGAAATCAAAGCTACTTATAGTTATATGAAAAATTCTCTAAATCACTACTGATTAGAGAAATGCAAGTTATAGCAACTCTGAGATAACCCCCTCACAGTTATCAGATTGACTAATATGACAGAAGAGGAAAATGACAAATATTAGAAGGGATGTGGGAAAATGGCCATACTAATACATTATTGATGGAATTGTGAATTGATCCAACCACTCTGGAGAGCAATTTGGAACTGTGCCAAAAAAGTCTACAAAACTGTACAAAAATATTTATAGCAGCTCTTTTTGTGGTGTCAAAGAATTGGAAATTGAGGGGAGATCCATCAACCAGAAAATGGCTAAATAAGCAGTCATATTTGATTATGATAGAATACTATTATGCTGCAGGAAATGATGAACAGGATACTTTCTGAAAAACCTGGTAATACATGAGCTGATACTAAGTAAAGTGAGCAGAACCAGGAGAACACTATACACAGTAAGAGCAGTATTTTACAATGATTATTTGTAAATGGCGTAGCTCTTCTGATCAATAAAATGATATAGGACAAGTCCAAAGTACTGATGATAAAAAATGCTATACACCTCTAATGAAAGAACTATTGATCAGAGTATACTTTTAAAAACTTTCTATATTTTTCTTTTTTGCTCTGTTTTCTTTTACAAGATGATTATTATAGAAATAAATTAGGCATGTCTGCACATGTATCAACTACATCAAATTTTTTACCTTCTCAATGCTGGGGAGAATGGAAGGGGAAAAGGAGAGACTTGGGACCTCAAAATTTTTAAAAATTAATGTTAAATTTTATTTTTACATGTAATTAGAAAAAAGAAAATGCTTTTTAAAATAAAGTTTATTACATTTGACTTTGTTCTAATCAATTTCTAAGAAGACTCTTTTTGAAAAGATCAAAGTTTATTTGGCATACATTGATGTGGCCAAATGATGAACTTTATCAGAAACTTCATAACCAGGGAAATAAATTATATAGAAGATAAAAGAATATGTTCCAAGGGGTCAGCTGGGGAAGGATTTCAATCTGAAAAAGCATTAAATGTTAAAATATGTTTAATGTTCAAAATGTTAAACAGAATGTTAAAATTCCCAGAAAAGATTATGTGTCTGGGAGTCTTTGGGTAAAAGGAAGGTAGAAGAGGAGGGGAGATAGGGGCATGGACTAACTTGTACTATGTAAGAAAATAGGTGGGGAGAGGAAGGTTGGAAGTAGGGAGGACCTGCTTTATGTACTTGTGTCATTGTAAGAAAAATAATGCAATCATGTAATCATGTATGAATAGAGATGTTAATATATGTATGCATGCATGTCTGTCTATGTGTGCATTGTAGATGATGAGGCCGAATGAGCTGAAAGGACCCAATATTTTCTGCTCCTACTAGATCACTAGTAGGATCCAGCTTCTTGAGAAAGCCAGAGCTCTGTTGGAAAGAAAGTGATCCTTTCAATCCCTCACCTTCACCTCCTAAGTCATTCTAAATGGACTAAGTCACTGCACTCTTCTGGGTCAATTGATAGGTCTTGTGTGATTTCAGAAGCCCCACCAGATTCTCCAAATCTCTACACCTGCTCTCCTGATACCTGTTATTTCTTTAACAAGTGATAAAGCCTTTCATTTCACAATTAGAGATAAAAGCCTTAAAATGGAAGGGCTTGGCTGGTGTTAACACTTTAGTGGGAAAGAATTTGGATCAAAGTTAAATCAGTTACTCAAACAAACAGGGGCACTTGATGGAGAGCAGAGCCTTCTCTTTTTGATAAGGCTTAATAGTCAGCAAGAAGTAAATGGGACAGCTCAATTGCTAGGAGTAGTCCCAGCAGGGGTTCCCTCTGAGAGAGGGAAGAGGACAGCAAAAGAAAGATAGGAATGTGAAAACCAAGCCTCAGACTTCATAATTTTGTCTAAAGTTAGCAGTGTTTACCTTCATTTGGGCCAGGACAAACAGAATCTGTCCGGGAAAGTATTCCTGGCATGTGGCTGCAAATGGAGGCAGCTCCGTTTCATATGACTTAGGATCATTGGGACAGGGGAGTGTTTATTTTGTATTTGTATTTTAAAGATGAATGATTTACCATAAAAGAGATTCATTCCCAGGATGATAACTGAGGGATTAATACCCCAAAAGATCAGCTCATTAACTCATAAGTCAAATTACCTTCCTTGTTGGACAAGACTGGTTGGAAATACAAACTTGTCATTCATGTTGGTTAATTAATATGTTATTCCAGGAAACTTTAGAAAGTTGGTACTAAAATTTGTTGTTACATATAACTGGTAACAAAATAAAATAAAATATAAACAATTTGAAATTCTATCCATAATGCACATTATTTGTCTCCTATACACAAACACATCCATATGCAAAAACTATGATGGCACCCAATTGGCCTTATCCATGTTAGTCATCCATGGCATTCCAACTCCTGTTTCCACATCTTTGATGGCACCACCGGGCTTCGAATACACTGACTCCTCACTTCTGTGAATCCCTACTTTCCTTGAAAACTTACTTCAGACCATCTTCTTGTACATGAGGGCTTTCCTCATCTCTCTAGTTGCTAATGTGTTTCCCTCAATTATTTCATATCTGCTTGGCATCTATTTATAGGTATATATACAGATATGCACATAGACATCTGTATATCCACAGATATGTATGTCTATATCTCCCCTGGCTTTACTTTAAGTTCCTTGATGGCAGGGATTGATTTTACTTTTCCTTTTGTGTCTCTAAGTGTCTAACAAAGTACCTGGCACATAGTAGCACATTAGATAATGCTTATTGATTGAAGTTTATTTTAAAATAAAAACAAATTAGGTTTGGCTCACCTCTAATGTCTCTCCTAAAAGGGATTGACAAGATCTTGTGTAGAAAAGGTCAAACTATAAAAAAAATCAAACTATAAATATCAGATAGAGGACAGCTATTTAATTCATCTACCACAGAAGGAATGCTTAAGACACAAAAGATTCACAAGTACTCCTTAACAAATACTTAAATCATAAATCAATAATATATCATACCTATTATACTCTCCCAGGAGATAAAGAGAACTATGAGATTATTAAATAAATATTTTACATCCATCTTGGATCTAGAACATCTAATTGCCTAACAAGTTCCATATCTTCCAGCCAGCCAGGTATGTCACCAGCCAGGCATGGCCCCTAAGTCTCTTTAAGTCTGGGGATGATTCTGTTTGTGGCCACCTTCTCTTCCAAGAAGTGGCATTAGAAGCATTTCCTACTCTGGATCTTATATCAACTCAGAAACTCAAAAGAGACCTGAATCCCAAGGAACATGTTCTTATAGCATCCTGAGGAGACACTAATTCCTGATCAGGCACTAATTCTATTTGATACAGATTCCTAGTCTCACGGAACAAAGAATTAACTAGGCTTCTTTATCCTCAAAGTTCTTTAGCAACAGGCCAGGGTATCTACCTCCACAAAAATGGACTTCTTCAGATATTACCCTTGTTAAATGCATTACTCCATGAGGTTGATATGAGCATTATTATTCCCATTTTATAGATGAAAAAAATGAGGCTAAGAAAAATAGAGCAGATAGATCTTCAATGATGGAGGGAATGTCTACATAAATGAGACATGATTCTACTGAAACATGTAATTGAAACTGTCCGTCTCATTTACTAAAACTTCTATTTTTTCAAAAAATAAAATTTTATCTCTTTCCCACAGTTGAAATAAATATATCATCTTCATCCCTTTCAACTTTTTAATGGTTCTTTTAAATGTTTAAACCTATGATCAAGCTGGAATTTATTATGCTATATGCTATGAGGTAAAGATCTACATTTTTTGTTATATTGTTATGCAGTTATCCAAATAATTTTATTAAATGATGAATCATTTCCCTACTTTATTTCAGTAGATTTATTAAAGATAAATATTTTACATTAACTTGGTTCTCTGCTATATCTTTGTTCCACTCTATTTGTTATATTTTTTCTTTCCTTAGCCTGGTACCAGATAGCATTGATGATAACCCTTTTCTATTCTAAAATCTAGGATAAGGAATTTGCCTTTGCCAGTTTTTTTTCCTCAAGTGCCTCTTAAGAGTATTTCTCATTTGTTTTTAAATGTGAATGTTGTTATAAATCTATTCAGTCCCATAAATAAGTCTGAGTATTTTAATAATTTAATAATTAATTGATAATTTAATAATTAATAATACTAATGTATTACATTACATTAAATATATAAATTAATTCAGAAGTATCATACTTTTTTATTGCTTGACATCCTTTAACTTTGAATGTCTATTCCATTACTTAGGTCTTCTTTGATTTCTGTCACTATTTTTATAGTTAGCATTATAAAGTTCTTATGTAGATCTAGGTAAATTAATACTCAAATATTTGATATTTTCATTGCTAAAACCAGAATTTCTTTTTTAGGTGTATAGTGTTTTCTTGGGCTATCTTAGTAATATATTAAAATGTGAATGATTTTGTGAATTTGTCTTAAAACCTTCAACCTTGATGAACTCTTTCTTTTTGTCATTGACACAGATGGATTTCCTAAATTTATACCATATACCAATAATAGTTTTAACTTTCATTTTTTTCATTTTTTAAAAAGAAATCCTCATCTTCTATTTTAGAATTAATACCATGTACTGGTTCCAAGACAGAAGAGCAGTAAGGGCTAGGTAATGATGATTAAGTGATTTGTCCAGAGTCACATAGCTAGGAAGTTTCTGAAGCTAAATTTGAATCTAGGACCTCCTATCTCTGGGCCTAGCTCTCTATCTGCTGAGCCACTCAGCTGCCTCCATAACGTCTTTATTTCTGATGTAAATCATTTATATTTCTTTTTTCCTATCTTATTGAAATTGCTAAAATTTCTAAAACTACATTACCTAGGGACAGTAAAAGTAGGCATTTGCCTTTATCCTTATTTTAGTAGGTTTCTAGTTCTCTATCCACTCTCTATCCTCTCTGGACCTGAATCTCTTTCTATCAAGCTGCCTGGCTACTTCTCTTTATATATTTCTTCAAATTATCATATGAATTAAAATATTTTCTTTTGGACAAGCTATATTACCTACCAGGCGCAGATAGGTAGCACATTGAATAGAGCACTGGGTCTGGAGTCAAGAAAACTCATCTTTCTGAGTTCAAATCTGACCTTAGATACTTACTAGCTGTGGGACCTTGGGCAAGTCACTTAAAACTGTTTCTCTTAGTTATCTCAGTTGTATAATGAGCTGGAGAAGGAAATGGGGTCACAAAGAGATAGATGTGATGACAATAAAAGTGATCCTCTACTAAATTACTGCTCTGAAGCATCATGGTGACCTGGGAGTGACTCTGGTTTCTCAAAGGCTATGTCAATGAAACACAATCTGTCTGAGCCAACAAAGCTGGGAAAGTTTTGAATATAAGACCAACAATGGTTTTCTATATATGTTGTCTGAGAAGCTACCAAATTAGTTAAGGTATTCATAGCTAGATTTTGGATCACTGGTTGGTGGAATTTTTTTCAGCCACAGAAACTCATGAAAACCATATACTAAGATCCAGATAAGTTGCAGTTTGTATCAGTAGATGAATAACTATTCAGGTGAAATTGTAGCTTAGCCTTGAAACTTTGAAGTAGTATAAAATTACATCTCTCTCAGTGATATAGATCCTCATGCTGATGGTTTATAAGTCCATGCATTCTCGTCTAACACAATCTAACACAATTCTAGTTATGTCTTCTGATAAGCTCTCCACAAGAGGCTCCCCCAAATACTAGGGGACCTTCTTGATATTATGAAGGTACTAATGGAATAGATGGGATGTCCAATATATTTAGTTGGTTTATTAAACCTGATTCCTTTAAATATATTTTATTCTATTGCTGCTATCCATATTACTTTCCATTGGTCTATTTCCAATGAACCCTTTCACAATATGGTCAGCCCATCTCCTTTTTATGACTCAATACCTCTCTGATAACATTCTTCATATCATTTTTTAAATACATTTCTTGTTTGGTATCCCACTCACCCTACTACTCAACATTTTTCTCTCCATTACCCTTGGTGAGGGGAGGAGGGATTTTAATTCTTTGGAGATTGTGAAATTCCATGACTCATAGACATGTAGCATGATCAGAAGAGTATTCATGTTAAAAATGTGGGTCTTTGTTTGAGGCAGAAGGTTATGATAATTAAAAGCACTCCACAATTCAAACAATAAGCACACATTTTCCTAGACATTTTGCCCAGTGGTATAACTAAAAATGTAGTCATATGATTCTTTGTGGTCTGCTGTAGACTATTGTTTGCCAAAGACTTCCTGTTGCTTCTCTTCTAATCTGAAAAAATGCATAGATTATTAACTTAAAGATTTTGTAGAAATGGGAAATAGATATATTTATTATTCATGTAATCTACCTTCTTGCCACTTTTTTTGAGCAAGAATGAAGCCCATGATTTTTCTAAACATTTGGTATCTTCCTTTTTCTCAGGTATCTTGAGAATCAGTCTCCTAATACCCTCAAAATTTTATCATTTCCTGTATATGCTGAAACATGATTTAGTCTTGTTGCTTTTCCTAAGTGTCATTTCTATTTCCTCATGCAGTATTTTAGAACAGTGATGTTAGAACCCACATATAATGATTCCATTGTCATTGTTAGAAAGAAAAAGTATCATAGGAATCTCTCTATTTTTTCATCTAGTCATTGTCATTTTCCTTGTTTTACTCTTAAGTGACCTAGTTATGATATAGATTAAATGAGTTTCTCACCAAGCTTTACATAAACTTTTTATCTCTACTAATTCTTATATTTATGAGATGACATTGCTCCCAATCTTCCTTTGCCTTCTTCCTTAAGATTTTACAAATGATTTGGCTGCTGCACCTCTTTGTTTCTCAAGAAGATAAGCATTTTTTGGTTTCAGTGGTTTTTAAACTCTTTGGAATGTCTCATTTTATTGATTGAATTATATAAATTCAACTCCCATTGCTGTTGTATCAATGTTGTGCACCAGTTTCTGTTCTTTTATCCCTTTCCCATTTTCAGCATCACTGGTTAGCTTAAAAAGGTCAGATTAGAGTTGCCTTAATTGTGAGTCACATCTCATTTTGATTCTTACTCTAATAAGTTGTTTTTCTGATTATACATAAGGCATTTGACTCAGAAAGGAATCTCATGTTGATAATCAATCATTTCATATCTATTAAAATATAATACATTCTTTGTTTTTGCACTTTCTTGGTATCACATGTCCAGCACTTACTACTTCTTGAGGAAAGTATCCATGATAGAGAGGCAAAAGGCTTCTATGTAACTGTTTTAAAACTTTGGTCTTTTTTGTTTCTTAATTCTCCATGATATTTTCCAATGCATTTTTATTGCTTTCCCTTATGCTTACCTTTTTATGGAGCATATTATAACTTGTATTGATATATAAGCTTCAATTAAGCTAACTATTTTTTTTTCAGATAAGAAATCTAGAGAAGAAAAATCTTAGTGAAGATGATAGCTTTACCCAAGGATTTGAAGGATAGCATGCTGAGACTGGAAGTCTAGAAGATTGATTTCAAATCCAGTCTCAGATATCTAGTAGCTCTGGGCCCTTGAGCAAGTCATCTAACTCTATATATCTCCATTTCCTCAACTATAAAATGGAGACAATAAGTCTTCACTTCCCAGGGTTGTTGTGAAGATCAAATTGTTATGAGATAAAATTTTAAAGCCTTTAGCACGTCTGCCACTTAATAGGCACCTAATAAATGCTTGTTCCCTTCCTTTCCCCTCTTTCCACCCCTCTATGTAGAAGAGTAGATTAGATTAATCACAATTAGCTCCAAGGGACAGGACTGGAAGTAACTGTTGGAAGCTGAATCAAGCAGATTTTATCTTGAGGTTTAGAAAGGATCTCAAAGCCAATTGATGTGTGTTGGGCTGTTTGCCCTACATTAAACAACCCCAGATTGTGGAGCTCTTTCTGATTTCCTTTTGTATCCTTTTTTTTTTTTTTTTTTTTTTTTTTTGCTGTTAGATATGATTTCAGTTCAATATAAATTGACACTTTGTGCCAATTAGCTATCCCAAAGTGAAATAAATGGTATGTTTTGGAAGATTACAAGTGGGACCTGGATGACCTCTCTTAAGATATCATAGAGGAGGTTCATGATCAGGTTTGGGTCGAACTAGATGGCATTGATGTACTGTATTTCTGAGGTTCTATCCTCTCTTTCAGAAAAAGTTTTATTGATATGTTTTGTTTTTACATGTATGATCTCTTATAACAAACTAAGACAATAAGCATATCTAACAATATCATGACCCATTGGGTGTTGAGTCCTTGGGTCTCTATGGGTCATTCCTTGAAGGACTTACTTGTTATGCTGCCTAGTTCAGCTCCTAACACCAAATTTATCTCTCTTTCCTGTAGTTCAGTTTCCTTGTTGACTTATACATTTCTGTCACTCTCTAGCAAATAAGGGTCCTCACTTTCTCTGGGAAATGACAATTCTGAAATATTTATCTTAGCCAGATGTATTTGAAACTCTAAAACACAACCCAAGAACTGAGTGCTTTTAATCCATTGAAGCCTTCTTTTGTATGCTCATGTTCCAAAACTCTTTCCCAATAAATAGTTTTTAGCAAGGTATGGTAATACTCTTTTTTTAAAATGCCATTCCAAAAAACCTCTATTTTCAGCTCCATGTTGGCTTATGGAGAATGAGTTCTATTTTCCTTATCTCTCTTTCAGTGCTCAGGTAGCTAATTGAATTTCCCATTTGGGAGCAAGTAGGTAGCTCAGTGTATAAAGAACCAGGCTTCGAGATGGGAAGTCCTACATTCAAATCTGACCTCAGATATTTCCTAGTTGTATAACCCTGGACAAGTCACTTAACCCTGTTGCTTAGTTCTTATCACTCTTTTTCCTTGGAATCAATACTAAGTATTGGTTCTCAGACAAAAGGTAAGGCTTTAAAGAATAAATAAAACAACACTTCTATTATGTTTTGAGATTCCAGAATATCTCCTTTATCATCTCCCCATTTGCCATACTGTTGCCTGTCTTCCCCTGGGAAAACTGACCCAAGTTATTCACATTTGTTCTAGGTAGCTTCATGAAACATTCCCAAAAGACATTGAATGAACCCAGAATAGTTGTTTACATCAAGGAAGAAGGAGATTCATAATCCCATTGCATTTAGGAATTTAAATTTTTGCAAATAAGCATCCATTTCATTTAAGCTACTTAATTTATTATCATATAGCTATATCGCTACATTTACCATTCAATAATGATAGAGTCGACAATAATCCAGCAACTGTCAAAGTAGGTTCATTTAATCATATCTTCTTCTGAGGTACTATTATCTAGAAGAAAATTCTTTCCAACTCTAATATTCTATGAATTTCTCTTAGTTTTGATTCAAGATTTTTTTTTTACTCATCCCTCAAATCCTTCTGCTGTGGACTTGCTACAGCCAAGTATCTCTATTCTCCAATGAGTGCTGGGATACAAAAATGGAAAATGTGTAGAATGGAATATCACTTCTCCTGAAGTTATTAGATCTATTATTAAATTGTTGTTTAACTAGTATTCATTGGAGTTGCCATAACTTAAGGTGAGTTTCTTGTTAGCAGGTGTAGAAAAAAATAAAATTCTAATTCTTGATCCTTCTACTGGTCCAACGGGAACTCATTAGCATAGACCATGGAGGTCTACCACCAGACTGCTGCTGTTTCTCTGCTTCAAATTTGCTGCTCTCCTAATATTGTTTCACCTGTGTTGATACAACCCAGGTACAACAATACCTCATTCCCCTTCTGCAGTTAGATAGTTGTTAACATTCATCTCTGCTGTCAAGCTTGGGTTCTACTGGTGCTGCCAGTTTTAAAAGACTTACAGAAGCAATCACGCACCCCCCACCCAGGGCTGCCTTCATCTAGGGCTAGTCCTTTAGGCATTCTGCCATTTTGATAGAAG
This sequence comes from Gracilinanus agilis, assembly GCF_016433145.1. NCBI lineage: Eukaryota > Metazoa > Chordata > Mammalia > Didelphimorphia > Didelphidae > Gracilinanus > Gracilinanus agilis. Next base: position 50,983,321 of record NC_058134.1, on the reverse strand, counting down.
CTCTGGTAACCCGTGGGCCACTGCATTTCTCAGGTTTGGAGAATGCCAGGACCATTGGGGTAACTATTTGGACAAGAAATGGCACTTTGTTCCTGTGTATATCTTTTACCCAATAAAAACCCCAATTTCAACCTTTAACAAGTGTATATTCCCAGTTAGGATGGTTTTTGGCTCAGCTTTAAAGGGAAAGTACTTTGTAAACCTCAAAGTACTTTATAAATATGAGTTATCACCATAATCACTATCATCATCATCATCATCATATTTTCGCTATTACTACCCCAATGAGTCCATTGATCTAGTAATAGTACTGAGACAGACAATTACATTTTTTGTTTAAATAAACCATTTTTAATTTCTCAAATACATTTGCTCAATGTTTTTGACATCACATCTAAACACTATATAAATGGAGACTCATGGAAAGCCATTTTTGCCAGTCCTCTTTACTGTCTAAAGTGGATATATAAATATTCTTTACTAGCAAGCCTTCTGCAGTGTCAGGTCTTCCTTTGACTCTTCCTCTTGCAATGGTGGTGGTCCTGAATTCTCAAATTCTCACTGGCGTGATAACACTGTCAGGTTGTCCCCTTCACATATCTGAAAGGCTTTGACTACTGTTTCAGCAGCAGGTTAATTTCTGCTTTCCAAAGGCCCCAATGTAGTTCAAAACAAGAAAGGCCATCACTAGTAGGCCGGCTGCTCAGTGATGCAGTTTTTGGCAAGTCTGATACAAGAGGGTTAGTACCAGTTAAACTTTAAAAAACTCTCTCTAAGAATTTGTCATCTAAAGCAGACAACATATGGACATATTGGCATTTCATCCTTGACCCCTCCACCACCCTACCCCTTACCCCCAACCCCACATATATGAATACAGAAGAGGCTGGAATAGATGACATCTAAGATGCTCTACCAGTTCAAAATTCTGTGACAGAACACAAGGGAAACTTTACTAGCAGCCTGCTTTCTTTTTTCCTTTTTATTAGAAAACCATCAATAAGCCAGCATTTCAACATACAAAGAAAAATAAGAAAAGAGATTATAGAAGAAGCTGAACTGTTATGTATAGTTACATAGGAGCTTTTTAGCCTCTTTCAATGAGAAAAGTGTTACTGTTCCTTTAACTTTACTCCTCAACACAATATTCTGTGACAGGGAGTTTCTGTATTACAACTGTATATAAAATTTAACAAAGCAAATTGCTTTGTTTCTACTCCCTCATGCACATCTTTTTTATTTCTCCTGTACTCAAGGATATCAGAGTCATTTTATCCTGAGGGACTGAGGCTCTGTCCTTACAAGGAGAAAGCCATTCTCCTCTACCTCCTCCTCCAAAGTGGCCTTTGACACTGTTGATCACATTCTCCTCCATATTCTTTGTCATTTTGCTCTTTTATTATTTTAACTAATCCAGTAAGTGTGAGATGATATTTCAGAGTTGTTTTGATTTGCATTCCTTTAATCAATAATGATCTAAAGAATTTTTATAGAATTATATATATATATAATGTGTGTGTGTGTGTGTAGCTTTGATATCTTCATCCAAAAACTGTCTTTTCAAATTTTTGTCCATTTATCAATTGGGAATGACTGATATTCTTATATATTTGACAAAGTTCTTCATATGTTTAAATATGATATCTCAGTAGAACAGAATAGACATATGACAAGCAGTAGTAAAAAATTATGGTAACCTGGTATTTAACAAAAGCATAGATCCAGGTTTTTGAGATAAGAAATCATTATTTAGTAAAAATTACTGGGACAAGGGGAAGCTAGTTTGGCAGAAACTAGGTATAGACCAATATCTTATATCATTCACTAAGATAAGGCCAAAATGGAGACATGATCTAAACATAAAATGAGATATAAATAAATGAGAGTTATAAATATCATTTTCCCATATAGGAATATAAACAATTTGACCTTACCAAAGCCTTTAAAGAATTTCCCCCCCTCTTTCTTGTTTACCTTTTCATGTTTCTCTTGAATTTTCCGTTTAGTTCTGGTCTTTAATTTAGGAATACTTGGAAATCTTCTATTTTGTTAAATGCCCATACTTTCCTCTCGAAGTATATAATCAATTTTGATGGGTAGGTTGGTTGTACCAATTCTTTTGCCTTTCTGAATATCATGTTCCAAGCCTTGTGGTCCTTTAGTGTGGAGGCTGCCAGATTCTGTGTAATCTTGACTGAGACTCCTTGATATCTGAATAGTCTCCTTTTGGCTTCTTGCAATATTTTCTCCTTTCCTTGGAAGCTCTTTAATTTGGCAAATACATTCCTGGGGGTTGTCTTTTGAGGATTTAATGTAGAAGGTGATCTATAGACTCTTTCAATGTCTATTTTGTTCAAGAATATCAGGGCAGTTTTCTTGGATAATTTCTTGTAATATGATGTCAAGACTTCTGGTTTTTTTTTGTAGATTTTCAGGTAGACCAATGATTCTCAAACTGCCTCTCCTCGATGTATTTTCCAGGTTATTTTTCTTTTTCAATGAGTTGTTACATGTTTCCTTCTATTTTTTCACTTTTGGCTTTGCTTTATTAATTCTTTCTGTCTTGTGAGATCATTAGTTTCTACTCACCCAATTCTAGTCTTTAAAGACTGGTTTTCAGCTCTGATCTTTTGATTTTCCTTTTTGGTTAGGTCTATCCTGCTTTTTCATGACTTTGAGCAGATCAATTCTGGTCTCCAATTTGCTTATCATTTTGTGTGATTTCTGGGCTTCTTTTTCTAAGTGGGAGATTCTGTCTTTTAAACTTTATTTTCTTTTTGAATTACTTGTGTTTCTATTTCTCACTTTTCTTGCCAAGTTTCTTCTATCTTTCTTACTTGGTTCTTGAACTTCTTTTTGAGTTTCTTGAAAGCTTGTGACCAATTTCCTTTTTTTTTGAAAGTTTGGATGTTTTTCCTTGTTTGTTAATCTCTGCTGTCACTTCTGTACTCTGCTCTTTTTCTCCATAGAAGTTATCCAGTGTCAGAGGCTTTCTCTGTTGCATCTTATTTCTTTTGGTACTTGTGGATTGTAGTTCTCAGGGTTGATGGCCATTGCTGTATTTGTTTTATCTTTCCTTCCCAGCCAGAAGTCTGAGTGAGGAGGGCAGGCAGCTCTCAGTATAGCAAGCTACATAGCGGTTTTGCCCTGAGGCTATTTTTCCAATCTTCACTGATTCTGCTGTATAAAGCCTGTCTCTACACTATCTCCACTCCCAGGCTCAGAGGTCCCCAGCTTGCATCGCAAATCTCTCTGCCAAGGCCTTGCACTGCCCTTAGGGGTAAGATTGTGGTGCCCTCATCCAGATCCCAAGAATTTAGTGATTGCCCTCACTCTTACTCTGCTGTGGTAGGTGGTGTGGGGGAGGGGTGATTGGCTCGAACTTTGGTAGGTATAATTTTACCCCCTTATAGCATGCAAATGCCCAAACCCTGCCTACCTTTAAGGCTGTACCCCTTAGCAGAAGAGCCTGTGTAATCCTGACCCAGGCTCCTTGATATCTGAATTGTCTCTTTCTGGTTTCTTGCAATATTTTCTCCTTACCTTGGAAGCTCTTGAATTTGGCAATTATATTCCTGGGGGTTGTCTTTTGAGGATTTAATGTAGGAGGTGATCTATGAACTCTTTCAATGTCTATTTTGCCCTCTTGTTCAAGAATATCAAGCATATCTTTCCTCATCTGATTTTTATTTTTTTTCCTTTTAAGATGCTTTGTTGTGATCAGTGGTAGGGAGAGTCATAAAGTTCCTTCTACACTGTGGCCATCTTAGCCTAGAAATCCTTCTGATGATTCTTAAATCTACTTAACCTGCCCCATTTTCTCTGCTGACCTCCAATCTTGCAACTTCAAGTGCCTTTTAGACATTTTGAATTGGATGTCCCATAGACACTTCCAACCCATTATATCTAAAGCATGATTCATTATCTTTCCCCCTAAACTCTCCCTTAATCCTATCTTCCCTATTAATATAGTGAGCAACACAATCCTCCAATCCCTTGGGCGCATAGCCTTGGATTCATCCTGGATTCCTCACTTTCTCTCACTTCCTATTTTAAAGCTATCGTCAAGGTCTGTCCATTTTACCTTCAAGACATCTTCCCAATATACCCCGTTTCCTCCTCCAACATTGCCACCTCCTTGGTGTAGCCCCAGTCATTTCATGCCTGAACAATTAGAATATGCTGCTGGGAGGTCTGCCTGCCTTGAGTCTCTCCTTACTCCAATTCACACTCCAATTCTGTCACTGATTTTTCCTAAAGCACAGGTCAAATTATGTCACCTTTCAATAAATTCTAGTGTCTTCCCATTGTTTCCAGAGTCAAATACAAAATGTTTTTTGTCATTCAAAACCCCTTAAAGCCTAATGTCTTCCTACCTTTCTGGTCCTTTTAGACCTTACTCTCTACTATGTATATTCTTCCATCCAGTGACACTGGCCTCTAGGCTCTTCCACAAACAACACAGCCTATTTCTTGGCTTTGGGTATTTTCAGTGGCTGTCTCTATGTCTGGAATGCTCTCCCTCCAACTATTGACTTCTTTGACTTAATTTAAGTCCAACTAGCATCTTGTCTTTCTTTAGTTAGCCTTCCCCAATCTTTCTTAATTTAGTGTCTTCCCTCAGTTTATTATTTCCTATATTTTCAATATACAGCTTGTTTTGTATGTATTTGCTTTCATATTGCCTTCTCCATTATATTGAAGGCTCTCTGAGGTTAGGGACTGTCTTTTACCTCTTTTTGCTTCCTTAGAGTTTAGCGAAGTACCTGATGCATGGTAGGTGCTTAATAAATATTTACTGATTGATCTTTTGCTACAGATAGCAACCAAGGATTTGTTGGGATCAGATTATTGGCATTAGAAAGGCAAGGTATGTAATGAAGAATTATATAAATTGAAAAACTGGGCTCAAATCATGAATTAGTCAAAAAAGACTTTTAGCTAGGTATGAAAAGTCTTTGAAAACTATTGTAGTAACAGGCAGCTAGGTGGCTCAGTGGATAGAATACCAGGCCTGGGAATACCAGGAGGACCTGGGTCCAAATCTGGCCTCAGATAATTCCCAGCTGTGTGACCTCAGACAAGTCACTTAACTCTACTTGCATCACCCTTGTCACTATTCCATCTTGGAACTTATACTTGTGTTGATTCTAAGACAGAAGGTAAAGATTTTTTTTAATTAAATTAAGGGGAAAAAAAGAAAATTATTGCAGTGAAATCTTGCCAGACAAGAGGGCTATTTCAATTGGCTGGAGTATTTTGTTATGCTTTCTGAGTCCTGTATAGAAATATACAGTTAGCTAGAATGAGGAGGAATAATAGAAATTGGCACATATGATTTTCCAGTATACCTTTGAAGAGCAAAGATGATTGAGCTGTGGTCAAGAAGGGAGACATTGAGCAAGATCACTGATGCCATTGGCATCTCAGAAGACTTAGGCTGGGTGAAGAAAGGAAGACTTCCTTCCCTTCCATCTTCCTTTGTATGTCTCTCTATCTGAACCCTCTACAAATATAGTTTGATGTTTCAGTATCCTAATGTTTCCAGTAAACTGAATCTTGCCTTAAGCACAAAGAGACCAAGGGTTAACTAGAGATAGATATAAATGTAAAGTTAGGCAGAGAACTCAATCTCTGTTTAAACATTGGGAATTTTTCTAACTGGGGGCTCTAAACTAGTGTGATTGGACTCATAACTGTGTCTTAAATAAATTCCCTAAAGATGTAGAGGAGGGAACCATGTGAACCTTATGGGCTATTCTGTTCCTTTCTATAAAATATGCAAAGTGCATAAAATGTCAGCTACCCTTTTTTCCAAGTAGATCATTCCTAGGGAGTGAAGACCCAGATGACTGAAAAGGCTGAAGGCAGGAGGAGGAAGGGGTGGCAGAGGATGACATGGAGAAAAAGAGTTATGAAAACAACCACAGACTTTGAGAGATGGTGGGGGATTCTTTGGTCCATAGCTCAATGCCTGAATAATAACAGAGAAGTAGGGTCCATAGAGAGAATGCTAGAGATGCTGATCTCAAGGATACCAGGACAGCGAGTGCCTTGTAAGCAGGAATGGGGAAGTGGGTCATATATCCAGCTAGGGAATGCTAGTCAGCAATTAGCATTTACATTTAGCTAATAGGGACACCCATGCTTTGAAGGACCTGTTCAAACTGTCCTTTCTTCACGTAGTTGATATCCAAATGAGCCAGGTACCTGTGTGAGTGCTGACACATTCCAAAAGGGAAATACTTCTGGAGGGGATGGCACATATACCCATTACCAGCTGTGGCACTTATTTAGTAATTAACATCTTCATAAGGATTAAGGCATCAAAAACAAACTTACAAAAGCAGGATCCTAAGATAGAAGGGAATGCAGGACAGTCAAGTTCAGCCACAGGGAGGGGAAAGGAATAGACTCAGATAATGATACAGTGATAGAAGAGACTAAGTGCTGTCCATGGAAGTGGGAACATTATCATGAAGACTGGGTGCTATGCCTTTGAGGATAGAATACCAAATTTGAATCCATATGTATATATGGATATCACAGAGCCTTTGTCTGGGTGTAGTTCACCTTTCCCAAGTTGAGTCATTATTGTGAAGACTTAGTGGGCCAGAAGTATTTATCTATAGAAGAGTAGACAATACCACCGATTCCCCAAATTTCTGTGCCTTTCAACCAGGAATATTTTAGTAGCTTCTAAGATTATAAGTTAGAGAAGAGAGGCCAATCCACATCTGTGGAAGCAATTTCCTTCCTTCCTTCCTTCTTTCTTTCCTTCCTTCTTCCC